>NC_080394.1:58190323-58483377 GCF_028751815.1 Salvia miltiorrhiza | reverse complement strand
TACTCGACGGATTGGGATGATTCTCGTGCCGTTGGAAAGCTAAATTAGAGGATCAAAACCAATGCTGACGCGGTCAAATCAGACATGCCAGTCCGTTGAAAAATTATTCGGGCAGGTTGACCTGGTAATATCATGCAACCAGCAAGTCTCGCCTCTCTCCGACCCGAATCGAGAAAATGCGGTCGGAGCCTTGGGTGGAACGTCAACTGTATGTTCTCATGACATCGGGTTCCAAAGGTGAAAGTATCAAGGCATTCCGACTTGTAATGAAGGAAAGGTGCGCATAATACCCGATTCATCAGTTCGGAAGCAGTTTGTAACCGCGATATTCGAAATATGAATGCACTCAGGGAATCGTGCGGATGGGCCCGACCATAGTCGTAGCCCTCTGAGTTAGCTTGAAATCAGCGTTGGTTTGACATGAATTCGACCCATAACGAATGAGTTATGGCCAAAACAGTGGACGTCTACCGGGAAACGGAGCCGAATGGAGGCCACTTGGATTCTGTTGTCTTGGCCCCGTTTCTTGCGAAATAATGTTTCGGCCTTATCTCCCTCGTTACTTATCGGATTGCGGCGATTCACGCGTCTATGGAAACCTTATTCCGATCCCTACGGCCCGATGCGGTCGAATTTGACGTTCGACTTCCGCACAAAAAACTGGGCAAGAAACGGGATATAGCCATTGACGGAAAACGCAGATCCCCACTGTTTTGGCCGTATCTCCTTCGTTACTCGACGGATTGGGATGATTCTCGTGCCGTTGGAAAGCTAAATCAGAGGACCAAAACAATACTGACCGGTCCAAATCACAATTCCAGTCCGTTGAAAAATTATCGGGCAGGTTGACCGGTAATCTATGCACCGAGCGATCTCGCCCTCCCGGCCCGAACCGAGATGCGGTCGGAGCGTGGTTGGAACGTCACTGTATGTTTCCCATGACATATGGGTTCCAAAGGTGAAAGAATCAAGGCATTCCGACTTGTAATGAAGGAAAGGTGCGCATAATACCCGATTCATCATTCGGAAGCAGTTCTGAACCGCACTATTTTCAAATATGATGCACTCAGGATCGTGCGGATCGGCCCGACCATAGTCGTAGCCCTCTGAGTTAGCTTGAAATCAGCGTTGGTTTGACATGAATTCGACCCATAACGAATGAGTTATGGCCAAAACAGTGGACGTCTACCGGGAAACGGAGCCGAATGGAGGCCACTTGGATTCTGTTGTCTTGGCCCCGTTTCTTGCGAAATAATGTTTCGGCCTTATCTCCCTCGTTACTTATCGGATTGTGGCGATTCACGCGTCTATGGAAACCTTATTCCGATCCCTACGGCCCGATGCGGTCAAATTTAACGTTCGACTTCCGCACAAAAAACTGGGCAAGAAACGGGATATAGCCATTGACGGAAAACGCAGATCCCCACTGTTTTGGCCGTATCTCCTTCGTTACTCGACGGATTGGGATGATTCTCGTGCCGTTGGAAAGCTAAATCAGAGGACCAAAACAATACTGACCGGTCCAAATCACAATTCCAGTCCGTTGAAAAATTATCGGGCAGGTTGACCGGTAATCCATGCACCGAGCGATCTCGTCCTCCCGGCCCGAACCTAGATGCGGTCGGAGCCTGGTTGGAACGTCACTGTATGTTACTCATGACATATGGGTTCCAAAGGTGAAAGAATCAAGGCATTCCGACTTGTAACGAAGGAAAGGTGCGCATAATACCCGATTCATCGTTCGGAAGCAGTTCTGTACCGCACGATTTTCAAATATGATGCACTCAGGATTGTGCGGATAGGCTCAACCATAGTCGTAGCCCTCTGAGTTAGCTTGAAATCAGCGTTGGTTTGACATGAATCCGACCCATAACGAATGAGTTATGGCCAAAACAGTGGACGTCTACCGGGAAACGGAGCCGAATGGAGGCCACTTGGATTCTGTTGTCTTGGCCCCGTTTCTTGCGAAATAATGTTTCGGCCTTATCTCCCTCGTTACTTATCGGATTGCGGCGATTCACGTGTCTATGGAAACCTTATTCCGATTCCTACGGCCCGATGCGGTCGAATTTGACGTTCGACTTCTGCACAAAAAACAGGGCAAGAAATGGGATATAGCCATTGACGGAAAACGCAGATCCCCACTGTTTTGGCCGTATCTCCTTCGTTACTCGACGGATTGGGATGATTCTCGTGCCGTTGGAAAGCTAAATCAGAGGACCAAAACAATACTGACCGGTCCAAATCACAATTCCAGTCCGTTGAAAAATTATCAGGCAGGTTGACCGGTAATCCATGCACCGAGCGATCTCGTCCTCCCGACCCGAACCAAGATGCGGTCGGAGCCTGGTTGGAACGTCACTGTATGTTTTCCATGACATATGGGTTCCAAAGGTGAATGAATCAAGGCATTCCGACTTGTAACGAAGGAAAGGTGCGCATAATGCCCGATTCATCGTTCGGAAGCAGTTCTGTACCGCACGATTTTCAAATATGATGCACTCAGGATTGTGCGGATAGGCTCAACCATAGTCGTAGCCCTCTGAGTTAGCTTGAAATCAGCGTTGGTTTGACATGAATCCGACCCATAACGAATGCGTTATGGCCAAAACAGTGGACGTCTACCGGGAAACGGAGCCGAATGGAGGCCACTTGGATTCTGTTGTCTTGGCCCCGTTTCTTGCGAAATAATGTTTCGGCCTTATCTCCCTCGTTACTTATCGGATTGTGGCGATTCATGCGTCTATGGAAACCTTATTCCGATCCCTACGGCCCGATGCGGTCAAATTTAACGTTCGACTTCCGCACAAAAAACTGGGCAAGAAACGGGATATAGCCATTGACGGAAAACGCAGATCCCCACTGTTTTGGCCGTATCTCCTTCGTTACTCGACGGATTGGGATGATTCTCGCGCCGTTGGAAAGCTAAATCAGAGGACCAAAACAATACTGACCGGTCCAAATCACAATTCCAGTCCGTTGAAAAATTATCGGGCAGGTTGACCGGTAATCCATGCACCGAGCGATCTCGTCCTCCCGGCCCGAACCTAGATGCGGTCGGAGCCTGGTTGGAACGTCACTGTATGTTTCTCATGACATATGGGTTCCAAAGGTGAAAGAATCAAGGCATTCCGACTTGTAACGAAGGAAAGGTGCGCATAATACCCGATTCATTGTTCGCAAGCAGTTCTGTACCGCACGATTTTCAAATATGATGCACTCGGGATCGTGCAGATGGGCCCGACCATAGTCGTAGCCCTCTGAGTTAGCTTGAAATCAGCGTTGGTTTGACATGAATTCGACCCATAACGAATGAGTTATGGCCAAAACAGTGGACGTCTACCGGGAAACGGAGCCGAATGGAGGCCACTTGGATTCTGTTGTCTTGGCCCCGTTTCTTACGAAATAATGTTTCGGCCTTATCTCCCTCGTTACTTATCGGATTGCGGCGATTCACGTGTCTATGGAAACCTTATTCCGATCCCTACGGCCCGATGCGGTCGAATTTGACGTTCGACTTTCGCACAAAAAACTGGGCAAGAAATGGGATATAGCCATTGACGGAAAACGCAGATCCCCACTGTTTTGGCCGTATCTCCTTCGTTACTTGACGGATTAGGACGATTCTCGGGCCGCTGGAAATCTAAATCAGAGGCCCAAAACAATGCTGACCGGTCCAAATCACAATTCCAGTCCGTTGAAAAATTATCGGGCAGGTTGACCGGTAATCTATGCACCGAGCGATCTCGTCCTCCCGGCCCGAACCTAGATGCGGTCGGAGCCTGGTTGTAACGTCACTGTATGTTTCTCATGACATATGGGTTCCAAAGGTGAAAGAATCAAGGCATTCCGACTTGTAACGAAGGAAAGGTGCGCATAATACCCGATTCATCGTTCGGAAGCAGTTCTGTACCGCACGATTTTCAAATATGATGCACTCGGGATCGTGCGGATGGGCCCGACCATAGTCGTAGCCCTCTGAGTTAGCTTGAAATCAGCGTTGGTTTGACATGAATTCGACCCATAACGAATGAGTTATGGCCAAAACAGTGGACGTCTACCGGGAAACGGAGCCCAATGGAGGCCACTTGGATTCTGTTGTCTTGGCCCCGTTTCTTACGAAATAATGTTTCGGCCTTATCTCCCTCGTTACTTATCGGATTGCGGCGATTCACGCGTCTATGGAAACCTTATTCCGATCCCTATGGCCCGATAAGGTCGAATTTGACGTTCGACTTCTGCACAAAAAACTGGGCAAGAAACGGGATATAGCCCTTGACGGAAAACGTAGATCCCCACTGTTTTGGTCGTATCTCCTTTGTTACTTGACGGATTGGGACGATTCTCGCGCCGCTGGAAATCTAAATCAGAGGCCCAAAACAATGCTGACCGGTCCAAATCACAATTCCAGTCCGTTGAAAAATTATCGGGCAGGTTGACCGGTAATCTATGCACCGAGCGATCTCGCCCTCCCGGCCCGAATCGAGATGCGGTCGGAGCGTGGTTGGAATGTCACTGTATGTTTCCCATGACATATGGGTTCCAAAGGTGAAAGAATCAAGGCATTCCGACTTGTAATGAAGGAAAGGTGCGCATAATACCCGATTCATCATTCGGAAGTAGTTCTGAATCGCACTGTTTTCAAATATGATGCACTCAGAATCGTGCGGATCGGCCAGACCATAGTCGTAGCCCTCTGAGTTAGCTTGAAATCAGCGTTGGTTTGACATGAATTCGACCCATAACGAATGAGTTATGGCCAAAACAGTGGACGTCTACCGGGAAACGGAGCCCAATGGAGGCCACTTGGATTCTGTTGTCTTGGCCCCGTTTCTTACGAAATAATGTTTCGGCCTTATCTCCCTCGTTACTTATCGGATTGCGGTGATTCACGCGTCTATGGAAACCTTATTCCGATCCCTATGGCCCGATAAGGTCGAATTTGACGTTCGACTTCTGCACAAAAAACTGGGCAAGAAACGGGATATAGCCCTTGACGGAAAACGCAGATCCCCACTGTTTTGGTCGCATCTCCTTTGTTACTTGACGGATTGGGACGATTCTCGGGCCGCTGGAAATCTAAATCAGAGGCCCCAAACAATGCTGACCGGTCCAAATCACAATTCCAGTCTGTTGAAAAATTATCGGGCAGGTTGACCGGTAATCCATGCACCGAGCGATCTCGCCCTCCCGGCCCGAACCGTGATGCGGTCGGAGCGTGGTTGGAACGTCACTGTATGTTTTCCATGACATATGGGTTCCAAAGGTGAAAGAATCAAGGCATTCCGACTTGTAACGAAGGAAAGGTGCGCATAATACCCGATTCATCGTTCGGAAGCAGTTCTGTACCGCACGATTTTCAAATATGATGCACTCGGGATCGTGCGGATGGGCCCGACCATAGTCGTAGCCCTCTGAGTTAGCTTGAAATCAGCATTGGTTTGACATGAATCCGACCCATAACGAATGAGTTATGGCCAAACTAGTGGACGTCTACCAGGAAACGGAGCCGAATGGAGGCCACTTGGATTCTGTTGTCTTGGCCCCGTTTCTTGCGAAATAATGTTTCGGCCTTATCTCCCTCGTTACTTATCGGATTGCGGCGATTCACGCGTCTATGGAAACCTTATTCCGATCCCTACGGCCCGATAAGGTCGAATTTGACGTTCGACTTCTGCACAAAAAACTGGGCAAGAAACGGGATATAGCCCTTGACGGAAAACGCAGATCCCCACTGTTTTGGTCGTATCTCCTTCGTTACTCGACGGATTGGGACGATTCTCACGCTGCTGGAAATCTAAATCAGAGGCCCAAAACAATGCTGACCGGTCCAAATCACAATTCCAGTCCGTTGAAAAATTATCGGGCAGGTCGATCGGTAATCTATGCACCGAGCGATCTCGCCCTCCCGGCCCGAACCGAGATGCACGTCACTATATGTTTCCCATGACATATGGGTTCCCAATGTGAAAGAATCAAGGCATTCCGACTTGTAACAAAGGAAAGGTGCGCATAATACCCGATTCATCATTCGGAAGCAGTTCTGAACCGCACTATTTTCAAATACGATGCACTCGGGATCGTGCGGATGGGCCCAACCATAGTCGTAGCCCTCTGAGTTAGCTTGAAATTAGCGTTTGTTTGACATGAATCTGACCCATAACGAATATGTTATGGCCAAAACAGTGGACGTCTACCGGGAAACGGAGCCGAATGGAGGCCACTTGGATTCTGTTGTCTTGGCCCTATTTCTTGCGAAATAACGTTTCGGCCTAATCTCCCTCGTTACTTATCGGATTGTGGCGATTCACGCGTCTATGGAAACCTTATTCCGATCCCTACGGCCCGATGCGGTCGAATTTGACGTTCGACTTCTGCACAAAAAACTGGGCAAGAAACGGGATATAGCCCTTGACGGAAAACGTAGATCCCCACTGTTTTGGTCGTATCTCCTTCGTTACTCGACGGATTGGGACGATTCTCGCGCCGCTGGAAATCTAAATCAGAGGCCCAAAACAATGCTGACCGGTCCAAATCACAATTCCAGTCCGTTGAAAAATTATCGGGCAGGTTGACCGGTAATCTATGCACCGAGCGATCTCGCCCTCCCGGCCCGAACCGAGATGCGGTCGGAGCGTGGTTGGAACGTCACTGTATGTTTCCCATGACATATGGGTTCCAAAGGTGAAAGAATCAAGGCATTCCGACTTGTAACGAAGGAAAGGTGCGCATAATACCCGATTCATCATTCGGAAGCAGTTCTGAACCGCACTATTTTCAAATATGATGCACTCAGGATCGTGCGGATGGGCCCGACCATAGTCGTAGCCCTCTGAGTTAGCTTGAAATCAGCGTTGGTTTGACATGAATTCTATCCATAACGAATGAGTTATGGCCAAAACAGTGGACGTCTACCGGGAAACGGAGCCGAATGGAGGCCACTTGGATTCTGTTGTCTTGGCCCTATTTCTTGCGAAATAACGTTTCGGCCTAATCTCCCTCGTTACTTATCGGATTGTGGCGATTCACGCGTCTATGGAAACCTTATTCCGATCCCTACGGCCCGATGCGGTCGAATTTGACGTTCGACTTCTGCACAAAAAACTGGGCAAGAAACGGGATATAGCCCTTGACGGAAAACGTAGAGCCCCACTGTTTTGGTCGTATCTCCTTCGTTACTCGACGGATTGGGATGATTCTCACGCCGTTGGAAAGCTAAATCAGAGGCCCCAAACAATGCTGACCGGTCCAAATCACAATTCCAGTCTGTTGAAAAATTATCGGGCAGGTTAACCGGTAATCCATGCACCGAGCGATCTCGCCCTCCCGGCCCGAACCGTGATGCGGTCGGAGCATGGTTGGAACGTCACTGTATGTTTTCCATGACATATGGGTTCCAAAGGTGAAAGAATCAAGGCATTCCGACTTGTAACGAAGGAAAGGTGCGCATAATACCCGATTCATCATTCGGAAGCAGTTCTGAACCGCACTATTTTCAAATATGATGCACTCAGGATCGTGCGGATGGGCCCGACCATAGTCGTAGCCCTCTGAGTTAGCTTGAAATCAGCGTTGGTTTGACATGAATCCGACCCATAACGAATGAGTTATGGCCAAAACAGTGGACGTCTACCGGGAAACGGAGCCGAATGGAGGCCACTTGGATTCTGTTGTCTTGGCCCCGTTTCTTGCGAAATAATGTTTCGGCCTTATCTCCCTCGTTACTTATCGGATTGCGGCGATTCACGCGTCTATGGAAACCTTATTCCGATCCCTACGGCCCGATGCGGTCGAATTTGACGTTCGACTTCTGCACAAAAAACTGGGCAAGAAACGGGATATAGCCCTTGACGGAAAACGCAGATCCCCACTGTTTTGGTCGTATCTCCTTCGTTACTCGACGGATTGGGACGATTCTCACGCCGTTGGAAAGCTAAATCAGAGGCCCAAAACAATACTGACCGGTCCAAATCACAATTCCAGTCCGTTGAAAAATTATCGGGCAGGTTGACCGGTAATCTATGCACCGAGCGATCTCGCCCTCCCGGCCCGAACCGAGATGCGGTCGGAGCGTGGTTGGAACGTCACTATATGTTTCCCATGACATATGGGTTCCAAAGGTGAAAGAATCAAGGCATTCCGACTTGTAACGAAGGAAAGGTGCGCATAATACCCGATTCATCATTCGGAAGCAGTTCTGAACCGCACTATTTTCAAATATGATGCACTCAGGATCGTGCGGATGGGCCCGACCATAGTCGTAGCCCTCTGAGTTAGCTTGAAATCAGCGTTGGTTTGACATGAATCCGACCCATAACGAATGAGTTATGGCCAAAACAGTGGACGTCTACCGGGAAACGGAGCCGAATGGAGGCCACTTGGATTCTGTTGTCTTGGCCCCGTTTCTTGCGAAATAATGTTTCGGCCTTATCTCCCTCGTTACTTATCGGATTGCGGCGATTCACGCGTCTATGGAAACCTTATTCCGATCCCTACGGCCCGATGCGGTCGAATTTGACGTTCGACTTCTGCACAAAAAACTGGGCAAGAAACGGGATATAGCCCTTGACGGAAAACGTAGATCCCCACTGTTTTGGTCGTATCTCCTTCGTTACTCGACGGATTGGGACGATTCTCGCGCCGCTGGAAATCTAAATCAGAGGCCCAAAACAATGCTGACCGGTCCAAATCACAATTCCAGTCCGTTGAAAAATTATCGGGCAGGTTGACCGGTAATCTATGCACCGAGCGATCTCGCCCTCCCGGCCCGAATCGAGATGCGGTCGGAGCGTGGTTGGAACGTCACTGTATGTTTCCCATGACATATGGGTTCCAAAGGTGAAAGAATCAAGGCATTCCGACTTGTAACTGAAGGAAAGGTGCGCATAATACCCGATTCATCATTCGGAAGCAGTTCTGAACCGCACTATTTTCAAATATGATGCACTCAAGATCGTGCGGATCGGCCTGACCATAGTCGTAGCCCTCTGAGTTAGCTTGAAATCAGCGTTGGTTTGACATGAATCCGACCCATAACGAATGAGTTATGGCCAAAACAGTGGACGTCTACCGGGAAACGGAGCCGAATGGAGGCCACTTGGATTCTGTTGTCTTGGCCCCGTTTCTTGCGAAATAACGTTTCGGCCTAATCTCCCTCGTTACTTATCGGATTGCGGCGATTCACGCGTCTATGGAAACCTTATTCCGATCCCTACGGCCCGATGCGGTCGAATTTGACGTTCGACTTCTGCACAAAAAACTGGGCAAGAAACGGGATATAGCCCTTGACGGAAAACGCAGATCCCCACTGTTTTGGTCGTATCTCCTTCGTTACTCGACGGATTGGGACGATTCTCACGCCGTTGGAAAGCTAAATCAGAGGCCCAAAACAATACTGACCGGTCCAAATCACAATTCCAGTCCGTTGAAAAATTATCGGGCAGGTTGACCGGTAATCTATGCACCGAGCGATCTCGCCCTCCCGGCCCGAATCGAGATGCGGTCGGAGCGTGGTTGGAACGTCACTGTATGTTTCCCATGACATATGGGTTCCAAAGGTGAAAGAATCAAGGCATTCCGACTTGTAACGAAGGAAAGGTGCGCATAATACCCGATTCATCATTCGGAAGCAGTTCTGAACCGCACTATTTTCAAATATGATGCACTCAAGATCATGCAGATCGGCCTGACCATAGTCGTAGCCCTCTGAGTTAGCTTGAAATCAGCGTTGGTTTGACATGAATCCGACCCATAACGAATGAGTTATGGCCAAAACAGTGGACGTCTACCGGGAAACGGAGCCGAATGGAGGCCACTTGGATTCTGTTGTCTTGGCCCCGTTTCTTGCGAAATAATGTTTCGGCCTTATCTCCCTCGTTACTTATCGGATTGCGGCGATTCATGCGTCTATGGAAACCTTATTCCGATCCCTATGGCCCGATGCGGTCGAATTTGACATTCGACTTCTGCACAAAAAACTGGGCAAGAAACGGGATACAGCCCTTGACGGAAAACGCAGATCCCCACTGTTTTGGTCGTATCTCCTTCGTTACTCAACGGATTGGGACAATTCTCACGCCGTTGGAAAGCTAAATCAGAGGCCCAAAACAATACTGACCGGTCCAAATCACAATTCCAGTCCGTTGAAAAATTATCGGGCAGGTTGACCGGTAATCTATGCACCGAGCGATCTCGCCCTCCCGGCCCGAACCGAGATGCGGTCGGAGCGTGGTTGGAACGTCACTATATGTTTCCCATGACATATGGGTTCCAAAGGTGAAAGAATCAAGGCATTCCGACTTGTAATGAAGGAAAGGTGCGCATAATACCCGATTCATCATTCGGAAGCAGTTCTGAACCGCACTATTTTCAAATATGATGCACTCAGGATCGTGCGGATCGGCCTGACCATAGTCGTAGCCCTCTGAGTTAGCTTGAAATCAGCGTTGGTTTGACATGAATCCGACCCATAACGAATGAGTTATGGCCAAAACAGTGGACGTCTACCGGGAAACGGAGCCGAATGGAGGCCACTTGGATTCTGTTGTCTTGGCCCCGTTTCTTGCGAAATAATGTTTCGGCCTTATCTCCCTCGTTACTTATCGGATTGCGGCGATTCACGCATCTATGGAAACCTTATTCCGATCCCTACGGTCCTATGCGGTCGAATTTGACGTTCGACTTCTGCACAAAAAACTGGGCAAGAAACGGGATATAGCCCTTGACGGAAAACGCAGATCCCCACTGTTTTGGTCGTATCTCCTTCGTTACTCGACGGATTGGGACGATTCTCGCGCCTCTGGAAAGCTAAATCAGAGGCCCAAAACAATGCTGACCGGTCCAAATCACAATTCCAGTCCGTTGAAAAATTATCGGGCAGGTTGACCGGTAATCTAGGCACCGAGCGATCTCGCCCTCCCGGCCCGAATCGAGAAGCGGTCGGAGCGTGGTTGAAACGTCACTGTATGTTTCCCATGACATATGGGTTCCAAAGGTGAAAGAATCAAGGCATTCCGACTTGTAACGAAGGAAAGGTGCGCATAATACCCGATTCATCATTCGGAAGCAGTTCTGAACCGCACTATTTTCAAATATGATGCACTCAGGATCGTGCGTATCGGCCCGACCATAGTCGTAGCCCTCTGAGTTAGCTTGAAATCAGCGTTGGTTTGACATGAATCCGACCCATAACGAATGAGTTATGGCCAAAACAGTGGACGTCTACCGGGAAACGGAGCCGAATGGAGGCCACTTGGATTCTGTTGTCTTGGCCCCGTTTCTTGCGAAATAATGTTTCGGCCTTATCTCCCTCGTTACTTATCGGATTGCGGCGATTCACGCATCTATGGAAACCTTATTCCGATCCCTACGGTCCTATGCGGTCGAATTTGACGTTCGACTTCTGCACAAAAAACTGGGCAAGAAACGGGATATAGCCCTTGACGGAAAACGCAGATCCCCACTGTTTTGGTCGTATCTCCTTCGTTACTCGACGGATTGGAACGATTCTCACACCGCTGGAAATCTAAATCAGAGGCCCAAAACAATGCTGACCGGTCCAAATCACAATTCCAGTCCGTTGAAAAATTATCGGGCAGGTTGACCGGTAATCTATGCACCGAGCGATCTCGCCCTCCCGGCCCGAATCGAGATGCGGTCGGAGCGTGGTTGGAACGTCACTGTATGTTTCCCATGACATATGGGTTCCAAAGGTGAAAGAATCAAGGCATTCCGACTTGTAACGAAGGAAAGGTGCGCATAATACCCGATTCATCATTCGGAAGCAGTTCTGAACCGCACTATATTCAAATACGATGCACTCGGGATCGTGCGGATGGGCCCAACCATAGTCGTAGCCCTCTGAGTTAGCTTGAAATCAGCGTTGGTTTGACATGAATCCGACCCATAACGAATGAGTTATGGCCAAAACAGTGGACGTCTACCGGGAAACGGAGCCGAATGGAGGCCACTTGGATTCTGTTGTCTTGGCCCCGTTTCTTGCGAAATAATGTTTCGGCCTTATCTCCCTCGTTACTTATCGGATTGCGGCGATTCACGCGTCTATGGAAACCTTATTCCGATCCCTACGATCCGATGTGGTCGAATTTGACGTTCGACTTCTGCACAAAAAACTGGGCAAGAAACGGAATATAGCCCTTGACGGAAAACGTAGATCCCCACTGTTTTGGTCGTATCTCCTTCGTTACTCGACGGATTGGAACGATTCTCACACCGCTGGAAATCTAAATCAGAGGCCCAAAACAATGCTGACCGGTCCAAATCACAATTCCAGTCCGTTGAAAAATTATCGGGCAGGTTGACCGGTAATCTATGCACCGAGCGATCTCGCCCTCCCGGCCCGAATCGAGATGCGGTCGGAGCGTGGTTGGAACGTCACTGTATGTTTCCCATGACATATGGGTTCCAAAGGTCAAAGAATCAAGGCATTCCGACTTGTAACGAAGGAAAGGTGCGCATAATACCCGATTCATCATTCGGAAGCAGTTCTGAACCGCACTATTTTCAAATACGATGCACTCAGGATCGTGCGGATGGGCCCAAGCATAGTCGTAGCCCTCTGAGTTAGCTTGAAATCAGCGTTGGTTTGACATGAATCCGACCCATAACGAATGAGTTATGGCCAAAACAGTGGACGTCTACCAGGAAACGGAGGCGAATGGAGGCCACTTGGATTCTGTTGTCTTGGCCCCGTTTCTTGTGAAATAATGTTTCGGCCTTATCTCCCTCGTTACTTATCGGATTGCGGCGATTCACGCGTCTATGGAAACCTTATTCCGATCCCTACGGTCCGATGTGGTCGAATTTGACGTTCGACTTCTGCACAAAAAACTGGGCAAGAAACGGAATATAGCCCTTGACGGAAAACGTAGATCCCCACTGTTTTGGTCGTATCTCCTTCGTTACTCGACGGATTGGGATGATTCTCACGCCGCTGGAAAACTAAATCAGAGGCCCAAAACAATGCTGACCGGTCCAAATCACAATTCCAGTCCGTTGAAAAATTATCGGGCAGGTTGACCGGTAATCTATGCACCGAGCGATCTCGCCCTCCCGGCCCGAATCGAGATACGGTCGGAGCGTGGTTGGAATTTCACTGTATGTTTCCCATGACATATGGGTTCCAAAGGTGAAAGAATCAAGGCATTCCGACTTGTAATGAAGGAAAGGTGCGCATAATACCCGATTCATCATTCGGAAGCAGTTCTGAACCGCACTATTTTCAAATATGATGCACTCAGGATCGTGCGGATCGGTCCAACCATAGTTGTAGCCCTCTGAGTTAGCTTGAAATCAGCGTTGGTTTCACATGAATCCGACCCATAACGAATGAGTTATGGACAAAACAGTGGACGTCTACCGGGAAACGGAGCCGAATGGAGGCCACTTGGATTCTGTTGTCTTGGCCCCGTTTCTTGCGAAATAATGTTTCGGCCTTATCTCCCTCGTTACTTATCGGATTGCGGCGATTCACGCATCTATGGAAACCTTATTCCGATCCCTACGGCCCGATAAGGTCGAATTTGACGTTCGACTTCTGCACAAAAAACTGGGCAAGAAACGGGATATAGCCCTTGACGGAAAACGCAGATCCCCACTGTTTTGGTCGTATCTCCTTCGTTACTCGACGGATTGGGACGATTCTCGCGCCGCTGGAAATCTAAATCAGAGGCCCAAAACAATGCTGACCGGTCCAAATCACAATTCCAGTCCGTTGAAAAATTATCGGGCAGGTTGACCGGTAATCTATGCACCGAGCGATCTCGCCCTCCCGGCCCGAATCGAGATGCGGTCGGAGCGTGGTTGGAACGTCACTGTATGTTTCCCATGACATATGGGTTCCAAAGGTCAAAGAATCAAGGCATTCCGACTTGTAACGAAGGAAAGGTGCGCATAATACCCGATTCATCATTCGGAAGCAGTTCTGAACCGCACTATTTTCAAATACGATGCACTCGGGATCGTGCGGATGGGCCCAACCATAGTCGTAGCCCTCTGAGTTAGCTTGAAATCAGCGTTGGTTTGACATCAATCCGACCCATAACGAATGAGTTATGGCCAAAACAGTGGACGTCTACCAGGAAACGGAGGCGAATGGAGGCCACTTGGATTCTGTTGTCTTGGCCCCGTTTCTTGTGAAATAATGTTTCGGCCTTATCTCCCTCGTTACTTATCGGATTGCGGCGATTCACGCATCTATGGAAACCTTATTCCGATCCCCACGGTCCGATGCGGTCGAATTTGACGTTCGACTTCTGCACAAAAAACTGGGCAAGAAACGGGATATAGCCCTTGACGGAAAACGCAGATCCCCACTGTTATGGTCGTATCTCCTTCGTTACTCGACGGATTGGGACGATTCTCGCGCCGCTGGAAATCTAAATCAGAAGCCCAAAACAATGCTGACCGGTCCAAATCACAATTCCAGTCCGTTGAAAAATTATCGGGCAGGTTGACCGGTAATCTATGCACCGAGCGATCTCGCCCTCCCGGCCCGAATCGAGATACGGTCGGAGCGTGGTTGGAATTTCACTGTATGTTTCCCATGACATATGGGTTCCAAAGGTGAAAGAATCAAGGCATTCCAACTTGTAATGAAGGAAAGGTGCGCATAATACCCGATTCATCATTCGGAAGCAGTTCTGAACCGCACTATTTTCAAATATGATGCACTCAGGATCGTGCGGATCGGCCTGACCATAGTCGTAGCCCTCTGAGTTAGCTTGAAATCAGCGTTGGTTTGACATGAATCCGACCCATAACGAATGAGTTATGGCCAAAACAGTGGACGTCTACCGGGAAACGGAGGCGAATGGAGGCCACTTGGATTCTGTTGTCTTGGCCCCGTTTCTTGTGAAATAATGTTTCGGCCTTATCTCCCTCGTTACTTATCGGATTGCGGCGATTCATGCGTCTATGGAAACCTTATTTCGATTCCTACGGCCCGATGCGGTCGAATTTGAAGTTCGACATCTGCACAAAAAATTGGGCAAGAAACGGGATATAGTCTTGACGGAAAACGCAGATCCCCACTGTTTTGGTCATATCTCCTTCGTTACTCGATGGATTGGGACGATTCTCACGCCGTTCGTAAGCTAAATCAGAGGACAAAAACAATACTGACCGGTCCAAATCACAATTCCAGTCCGTTGAAAAATTATCGGGTAGGTTGACCGGTAATCCATGCACCGAGCGATCTCACCCTCTCGGCCTGAACTGAGATGCGGTCGGAGCGTGGTTGGAACGTCACTGTATGTTTCCCATGACATATGGGTTCCAAAGGTCAAAGAATCAAGGCATTCCGACTTGTAACGAAGGAAAGGTGCGCATAATACCCGATTCATCATTCGGAAGCAGTTCTGAACCGCACTATTTTCAAATACGATGCACTCGGGATCGTGCGGATGGGCCCAACCATAGTCGTAGCCCTCTGAGTTAGCTTGAAATCAGCGTTGGTTTGACATCAATCCGACCCATAACGAATGAGTTATGGCCAAAACAGTGGACGTCTATCGGGAAACGGAGCCGAATGGAGGCCACTTGGATTCTGTTGTCTTGGCCCCGTTTCTTGCGAAATAATGTTTCGGCCTTATCTCCCTCGTTACTTATCGGATTGCGGCGATTCACGCATCTATGGAAACCTTATTCCGATCCCCACGGTCCGATGCGGTCGAATTTGACGTTCGACTTCTGCACAAAAAACTGGGCAAGAAACGGGATATAGCCCTTGACGGAAAACGCAGATCCCCACTGTTATGGTCGTATCTCCTTCGTTACTCGACGGATTGGGACGATTCTCACGCCGCTGGAAATCTAAATCAGAAGCCCAAAACAATGCTGACCGGTCCAAATCACAATTCCAGTCCGTTGAAAAATTATCGGGCAGGTTGACCGGTAATCTATGCACCGAGCGATCTCGCCCTCCCGGCCCGAATCGAGAAGCGGTCGGAGCGTGGTTGAAACGTCACTGTATGTTTCCCATGACATATGGGTTCCAAAGGTGAAAGAATCAAGGCATTCCAACTTGTAATGAAGGAAAGGTGCGCATAATACCCGATTCATCATTCGGAAGCAGTTTTGAACCGCACTATTTTCAAATATGATGCACTCAGGATCGTGCGGATCGGCCTGACCATAGTCGTAGCCCTCTGAGTTAGCTTGAAATCAGCGTTGGTTTGACATGAATTCGACCCATAACGAATGAGTTATGGCCAAAACAGTGGACGTCTACCGGGAAACGGAGGCGAATGGAGGCCACTTGGATTCTGTTGTCTTGGCCCCGTTTCTTGTGAAATAATGTTTCGGCCTTATCTCCCTCGTTACTTATCGGATTGCGGCGATTCACGCATCTATGGAAACCTTATTCCGATCCCCACGGTCCGATGCGGTCGAATTTGACGTTCGACTTCTGCACAAAAAACTGGGCAAGAAACGGAATATAGCCCTTGACGGAAAACGTAGATCCCCACTGTTTTGGTCGTATCTCCTTCGTTACTCGACGGATTGGAACGATTCTCATGCCGCTGGAAATCTAAATCAGAGGCCCAAAACAATGCTGACCGGTCCAAATCACAATTCCAGTCCGTTGAAAAATTATCGGGCAGGTTGACCGGTAATCTATGCACCGAGCGATCTCGCCTCCCGGCCCGAATCGAGATGCGATCGGAGCGTGGATGGAACGTCACTGTATGTTTCCCATGACATATGGGTTCCAAAGGTGAAAGAATCAAGGCATTCCGACTTGTAATGAAGGAAAGGTGCGCATAATACCCGATTCATCATTCGAAAGCAGTTCTGAACCGCACTATTTTCAAATATGATGCACTCAGGATCGTGCGGATCGGCCTGACCATAGTCGTAGCCCTCTGAGTTAGCTTGAAATCAGCGTTGGTTTGACATCAATCCGACCCATAACGAATGAGTTATGGCCAAAACAGTGGACGTCTATCGGGAAACGGAGCCGAATGGAGGCCACTTGGATTCTGTTGTCTTGGCCCCGTTTCTTGCGAAATAATGTTTCGGCCTTATCTCCCTCGTTACTTATCGGATTGCGGCGATTCACGCATCTATGGAAACCTTATTCCGATCCCCACGGTCCGATGCGGTCGAATTTGACGTTCGACTTCTGCACAAAAAACTGGGCAAGAAACGGAATATAGCCCTTGACGGAAAACGTAGATCCCCACTGTTTTGGTCGTATCTCCTTCGTTACTCGACGGATTGGAACGATTCTCATGCCGCTGGAAATCTAAATCAGAGGCCCAAAACAATGCTGACCGGTCCAAATCACAATTCCAGTCCGTTGAAAAATTATCGGGCAGGTTGACCGGTAATCTATGCACCGAGCGATCTCGCCCTCCCGGCCCGAATCGAGATAGCGGTCGGAGCGTGGTTGGAACGTCACTGTATGTTTCCCATGACATATGGGTTCCAAAGGTGAAAGAATCAAGGCATTCCGACTTGTAATGAAGGAAAGGTGCGCATAATACCCGATTCATCATTCGAAAGCAGTTCTGAACCGCACTATTTTCAAATATGATGCACTCAGGATCGTGCGGATCGGTCCGTCCATAGTCGTAGCCCTCTGAGTTAGCTTGAAATCAGCGTTGGTTTGACATGAATCCGACCCATAACGAATGAGTTATGGCCAAAACAGTGGATGTCTACCGGGAAACGGAGCCGAATGGAGGCCACTTGGATTCTGTTGTCTTGGCCCCGTTTCTTGCGAAATAATGTTTCGGCCTAATCTCCCTCGTTACTTATCGGATTGCGGCGATTCACGCGTCTATGGAAACCTTATTCCGATCCCTACGGTCCGATGCGGTCGAATTTGACGTTCGACTTCTGCACAAAAAACTGGGCAAGAAACGGGATATAGCCCTTGACGGAAAACGCAGATCCCCACTGTTATGGTCGTATCTCCTTCGTTACTCGACGGATTGGGACGATTCTCGCGCCGCTGGAAATCTAAATCAGAAGCCCAAAACAATGCTGACCGGTCCAAATCACAATTCCAGTCCGTTGAAAAATTATCGGGCAGGTTGACCGGTAATCTATGCACCGAGCGATCTCGCCCTCCCGGCCCGAATCGAGAAGCGGTCGGAGCGTGGTTGAAACGTCACTGTATGTTTCCCATGACATATGGGTTCCAAAGGTGAAAGAATCAAGGCATTCCGACTTGTAATGAAGGAAAGGTGCGCATAATACCCGATTCATCATTCGAAAGCAGTTCTGAACCGCACTATTTTCAAATATGATGCACTCAGGATCGTGCGGATCGGTCCGTCCATAGTCGTAGCCCTCTGAGTTAGCTTGAAATCAGCGTTGGTTTGACATGAATCCGACCCATAACGAATGAGTTATGGCCAAAACCGTGGACGTGTACCGGGAAACGGAGCCGAATGGAGGCCACTTGGATTCTGTTGTCTTGGCCCCGTTTCTTGCGAAATAATGTTTCGGCCTTATCTCCCTCGTTACTTATCGGATTGCGGCGATTCACGCATCTATGGAAACCTTATTCCGATCCCTACGGCCCGATAAGGTCGACTTTGACGTTCGACTTCTACACAAAAAACTGGGCAAGAAACGGGATATAGCCCTTGACGGAAAACGCAGATCCCCACTGTTTTGGTCGTATCTCCTTCGTTACTCGACGGATTGGGACGATTCTCACGCCGCTGGAAATCTAAATCAGAGGCCCAAAACAATGCTGACCGGTCCAAATCACAATTCCAGTCCGTTGAAAAATTATCGGGCAGGTCGACCGGTAATCTATGCACCGAGCGATCTCGCCCTCCCGGCCCGAATCGAGAAGCGGTCGGAGCGTGGTTGAAACGTCACTGTATGTTTCCCATGACATATGGGTTCCAAAGGTCAAAGAATCAAGGCATTCCGACTTGTAATGAAGGAAAGGTGCGCATAATACCCGATTCATCATTCGAAAGCAGTTCTGAACCGCACGATTTTCAAATATGATGCACTCAGGATCGTGCGGATCGGTCCGTCCATAGTCGTAGCCCTCTGAGTTAGCTTGAAATCAGCGTTGGTTTGACATGAATCCGACCCATAACGAATGAGTTATGGCCAAAACAGTGGACGTCTACCGGGAAACGGAGCCGAATGGAGGCCACTTGGATTCTGTTGTCTTGGCCCCGTTTCTTGCGAAATAATGTTTCGGCCTAATCTCCCTCGTTACTTATCGGATTGCGGCGATTCACGCGTCTATGGAAACCTTATTCCGATCCCTACGGTCCGATGCGGTCGAATTTGACGTTCGACTTCTGCACAAAAAACTGGGCAAGAAACGGAATATAGCCCTTGACGGAAAACGTAGATCCCCACTGTTTTGGTCGTATCTCCTTCGTTACTCGACGGATTGGAACGATTCTCACGCCGTTGGAAATCTAAATCAGAGGCCCAAAACAATGCTGACCGGTCCAAATCACAATTCCAGTCCGTTGAAAAATTATCGGGCAGGTTGACCGGTAATCTATGCACCGAGCGATCTCGCCCTCCCGGCCCGAATCGAGATGCGATCGGAGCGTGGATGGAACGTCACTGTATGTTTCCCATGACATATGGGTTCCAAAGGTGAAAGAATCAAGGCATTCCGACTTGTAATGAAGGAAAGGTGCGCATAATACCCGATTCATCATTCGGAAGCAGTTCTGAACCGCACTATTTTCAAATATGATGCACTCAGGATCGTGCGGATCAATCCAACCATAGTTGTAGCCCTCTGAGTTAGCTTGAAATCAGCGTTGGTTTCACATGAATCCGACCCATAACGAATGAGTTATGGACAAAACAGTGGACGTCTACCGGGAAACGGAGCCGAATGGAGGCCACTTGAATTCTGTTGTCTTGGCCCCGTTTCTTGCGAAATAATGTTTCGGCCTAATCTCCCTCGTTACTTATCGGATTGCGGCGATTCACGCATCTATGGAAACCTTATTCCGATCCCTACGGCCCGATAAGGTCGACTTTGACGTTCGACTTCTGCACAAAAAACTGGGCAAGAAACGGGATATAGCCCTTGACGGAAAACGCAGATCCCCACTGTTTTGGTCGTATCTCCTTCGTTACTCGACGGATTGGGACGATTCTCACGCCGCTGGAAATCTAAATCAGAGGCCCAAAACAATGCTGACCGGTCCAAATCACAATTCCAGTCCGTTGAAAAATTATCGGGCAGGTTGACCGGTAATCCAAGCACCGAGCGATCTCACCCTCTCGGCCTGAACCGAGATGCGGTTGGAGCGAGGTTGGAATGTCACTGTATGTTTCCCATGACATATGGGTTCCAAAGGTCAAAGAATCAAGGCATTCTGACTTGTAACGAAGGAAAGGTGCGCATAATACCTGATTCATCGTTCGGATGCAGTTCTGTACCGCACGATTTTCAAATATGATGCACTCGGGATCGTGCGGATGGGCCCGACCATAGTCGTAGCCCTCTGAGTTAGCTTGAAATCAGTGTTGGTTTGACATGAATCCGACCCATAACGAATGAGTTATGGCCAAAACCGTGGACGTGTACCGGGAAACGGAGCCGAATGGAGGCCACTTGGATTCTGTTGTCTTGGCCCCGTTTCTTGCGAAATAATGTTTCGGCCTTATCTCCCTCGTTACTTATCGGATTGCGGCGGTTCACGTGTCAATGAAAACCTTATTCCGATCCCTACGGCCCGATAAAGTCGAATTTGACGTTCGACTTCTGCACAAAAAACTGGGCAAGAAACGGGATATAGCCCTTGACGGAAAACGCAGATCCCCACTATTTTGGTCGTATCTCCTTCGTTACTCGACGGATTGGGACGATTCTCGCGCCGCTGGAAATCTAAATCAGAGGTCCAAAACAATGCTGTCCGGTCCAAATCACAATTCCAGTCTGTTGAAAAATTATCGGGCAGGTTGACCGATAATCTATGCACCGAGCGATCTCGCCCTTCCGGCCCGAACCGTGATGCGGCCGGAGCGTGGTTGGAACATCACTGTATGTTTCCCATGACATATGGGTTCCAAATGTGAAAGAATCAAGGCATTCCGACTTGTAATGAAGGAAAGGTGCGCATAATACCCGATTCATCGTTCGGAAGCAGTTCTGAACCGCACTATTTTCAAATACGATGCACTCGGGATCGTGTGGATTGGCCGGACCATAGTCGTAGCCCTCTGAGTTAGCTTGAAATCAGCGTTGGTTTGATATGAATCCGACCCATAACGAATGAGTTATGGCCAAAACAGTGGATGTCTACCGGGAAACGGAGCCGAATGGAGGCCACTTGGATTCTTTTGTCTTGGCCCCGTTTCTTGCGAAATAATGTTTTGGCCTTATCTCCCTCGTTACTTATCGGATTGCGGCGATTCACGCGTCTAAGGAAACCTTATTCCGATCCCTACTGCCCGATACGGTCGAATTTGACGTTCGACTTCTGCACAAAAAACTGGGCAAGAAACGGGATATAGCCCTTGACGGAAAACGCAGATCCCCACTGTTTTGGTCGTATCTCCTTCGTTACTCGACGGATTGGGACGATTCTCGCGCCGCTGGAAAGCTAAATCAGAGGCCCAAAACAATGCTGACCGGTCCAAATCACAATTCCAGTCCGTTGAAAAATTATCGGGCAGGTTGACCGGTAATCTATGCACCGAGCGATCTCGCCCTCCCGGTCTGAATCGAGATGCGGTCGGAGCGTGGTTAGAATGTCACTGTATGTTTCCCATGACATATGGGTTCCAAAGGTGAAAGAATCAAGGCATTCGACTTGTAATGAAGGAAAGGTGCGCATAATACCCGATTCATCATTCGGAAGCAGTTTTGCACCGCACTATTTTCAAATATTATGCAATCAGGATCGTGCAGATCGGCCCGACCATAGTCGTAGCCCTCTGAGTTAGCTTGAAATCAGCGTTGGTTTGACATGAATCCGACCCATAACGAATGAGTTATGGCCACAACAGTGGACGTCTACCGGGAAACGGAGCCGAATGGAGGCCACTTGGATTCTGTTGTCTTGGCCCCATTTCTTGCGAAATAATGTTTCGGCCTTATCTCCCTCGTTACTTATCGGATTGCGGCGATTCACGCGTCTATGGAAACCTTATTCCGATCCCTACGGCTCGATGAGGTCGAATTTGACGTTCGACTTCCGCACAAAAAACTGGGCAAGAAACGGGATATAGCCCTTGACGGAAAACGCAGATCCCCACTGTTTTGGCCGTATCTCCTTCGTTACTCGACGGATTGGGACGATTCTCACGCCGTTGGAAAGCTAAATCAGAGGACCAAAACAATACTGACCGGTCCAAATCACAATTCCAGTCCGTTGAAAAATTATCGGGCAGGTTGACCGGTATTCTATGCACCGAGCGATCTCGCCCTCCCGGCCCGAACCGAGATGCGGTCGGAGCCTGGTTGGAACGTCACTGTATGTTTCCCATGACATATGGGTTCCAAAGGTGAAAGAATCAAGGCATTCCGACTTGTAATGAAGGTAAGGTGCGCATAATACCCGATTCATCATTCGGAAGCAGTTCTGAACCGCACTATTTTCAAATACGATGCACTCGGGATCGTGCGGATCGGCCCGACTATGAACATAAAACATAATTGGGGTGAATTATTATATCACTAGACACTTCACATATATATATATACAAGAGATTCTAATCTATATAAGGAAGGTAATAAACCCTATTCTATGATACCATAAATAACACTATATTTCTAACACTCCCCCTCAAGCGGAGCATAGATATTAACCATGCCGAGCTTGTTACAAAGATAACTAATCCTAACACCATTAAGAGGCTTTGTGAAGATATCTCCCAACTGGTCTTCACTTTTCATATATCCAGTAGTGATCAGTCCTTGTTGAATCTTCTCACGAATAAAGTGACAATATATCTCAATATGCTTCGTCCTTTCATGGAAGACTAGATTAGATGCAATATGACGTGCAGCTTGATTATCACACCACAACTTAGCTGGTGTTGAAACATTCAAGCCCACTTCAACCAAAAACTGACGCACACACATAATCTCACATGTAGCTTTAGCCATAGCTCTATATTCTGACTTTGCACTTGAGCGTGAAACCACCTTCTGTTTCTTGCTTTGCCACGAAATCAAATTCCCTCCAAGGAACACACAATATCCTGAGGTAGACCTTCGATCTTCTCTTGCTCCAGCCCAATCAGCATCTGAGAAACACTCAATCTTGTCATGGCCATGATCACCATACACAATTCCACATCCAGGTGCTCCCTTCAAATAGCATAAAATCTGCTCCACTGCCCTCCAATGATCAACAGTTGGTAAACCCTAAACCCTAAACCCTGATTTTTAAATTTTGTTGCACTGCACCCATCTTTACAATATGAAAGTGGCCATTTTAAAAATCCACTCTTTCATTTACCCATAATATATATATATATATATACACAGAAAAACCCTTACCATGCCGTTGTTGCTTTCAGTAGTACCTTTGTTGCTTGCAGCCATTGGAGCTCTCTAAATCCGACCACGAGGTAACTAACTCTTCCCCTTCTCTCCTTTTCCCCACTCTTCTCATCGTTTCTTCAGCTATTTGTTCTCTCGATTTCTCTTTCTACTTGTTTTGTTTATTTTCTCTAACTCGGTGCTCGGCGTGGAATTTTGTGTGGCTTAGTAGTGGAGACATGTAAGAATTTGGATTATGAGTTTTTTTCCTTTTTAGTTTCTATTTGAATTAGCGAATTTTTTAAGTGGCTTAATTTTTTCTTGTCTCTGAGTTGCCCAGTTTTTCTTTAGCTGTTGAAATTTGGACTGATTTCTGCTGAAATTGTTGGTCTTAAACAAAGCAGAAGTATGGCCAGATTTTTTTACCAAATTTGGACTTGATTTCTGCTTTTAACTTTTTAAATTTTTTACCAAGTAGAAAGAGAAATCGAGAGAACAAATAGCTGAAGAAACGATGAGAAGAGTGGGGAAAAGGAGAGAAGGGGAAGAGTTAGTTACCTCGTGGTCGGATTTAGAGAGCTCCAATGGCTGCAAGCAACAAAGGTACTACTGAAAGCAGCAACGGCATGGTAAGGGTTTTTCTGTGTATATATATATATATCTATACTTATATTAAAGCACAAGTATGGCCAGATTTTTTTCCCGCCAAGGTGATAGAAGTAATGTGTCTCGAATTCGATTTTAATGAGTGAAAAGTAGTGATCTTTTTATCTACGGGTTGAAGCTTTCACTGTTGGCTCCTTGTGACGTCTGAATCAATGATGAACGTTAATGAACGTTGATGTGCGTTCATTCCAACAGGCTACCCATGATATGGTTGTATCCTATATATAGGACAGTCGAGCTCTTGCAGAATCACATCGAAACACGCTTACAAATCGCGAAAATTGCATACACATTTAAGGGGCGTCTACTTTTAATAATTGATAAGATATATGATTTGAATATTTTAATTTCTCTGAACTAATCCTCAAAAGCAAATGCCTCTTAAACAAATGAATTCGGAGGTTTCTCTTTTTGATGCATATCTTGGAGGACGTTTTCACCTTGAGTAAATGACTGTAAGGTAGGTGGAAAACGGTAAGTCACAGAAACATCTCGAGACAAGGAAAATGAGTCATGAAAAATGAAAGCAAACACATGAACGTGTAGATTTGGTATTTGCTTGTTCAAATTATATCTCCAGATCATTTGATAATAAAGCCGTTTCAGCTGTGCAATGTAATGAACAATATATGAATCTAGACTAGATTGATTATCTGCAAGTTATCTTTCCTACTGTTTCAATACTTAAAGCTCAATTTACGTTATTCTACTTGTGTTTACTTGAACGAACTCAATTATCACATTATACACTTGTACACACAGTGATGCCGAAGAGATTCCTTTTTCTTTTCTTTTTACAGCTTAAGACTAAGAGCCATCTTCCTATACCAATTTTTTTCTTCACCTAATTAAAATGGGATGGAGAAAGTAGGATCAAGAGAAACGTAGCCACTTGAAAAGAGATTAGTATATTAGAGACAGGAGGAGAAAAAATGGTACTCTAATGATGTTAGAATTGTATAGGGAGTAAGCTGAAAAATTAGCATCTGCATAGGAATCTAATAAATGCAGGGGCCAGAAATATCTAAACCATTTAACACTTGAAGATCTGCACAAGATCTGCACAAATTCTTTTACCTCCAGCTTCAGCTGAGTGTTAGCATGTTTACAAATCAATAACAAAGATTGTCAAAATTGCCCTACATTCAGTTTCTTACAGTGAATAGAGTTAACTATTACATTTATCAATCTGCAAAGCACGATTGCTGTATCTCGTATACATCTCTTCCTAATACTATTACACTTGACATTATGGTGTTCTTTCAGAACAAAAATCACAATGACTCGGGACTCGTTGAAGGTCTGATCTTGGAGGGCATCTGCGTGAATCTCTGCATTCTGCCCCCGAATTTGTGACTCAAGTCCCTAGGTGTAATGGACATTTTATCCAGAGAACAGTCAAACTCATCAGCATCAGACTCTCCCTCATCGTGACTCCTGTCACTTGGAATACTCATTCCGATACTCATTCCGTTTCCACACTCATAGGCGTCTGCAACATCTTCATCACTCGTGCCTTCTTCGCCATCGTCTTCATCATGAGTGCTTCTCACCATTGACCAGTACACATAATTTGGCCGGATGTAGCTGCAAAAAAACAAAACAAAGAAAAGAATGCAAACATAAACTTGTAGGCCAACAGTAATTTCTCAAAGATATATAAGTAAATAAGTAGTAGGGGAAACAAGAAGCAAGGCAGAGACAAACCTGTCACATTTCCTTAACAGGCAAGGATCAAATGGGAAAAACATGTCTAATCTTTCTAACCCACCAAATACCATAGAATGCTGTGATTCCAGGAGTCCATGTTCGACAAGTGTTTCGGGCAGAGAAAATATGCGACTTGCTTTGACCAGCCGTAGAAATTCTTCTACTATTGATGGCAAGCATATCTAAGCAGGAAATGTAAGAAAGAAAAACCAGTCAGTTTGCCAAGACGACTAACAGATACAACAGTGAGTCGGTCACAAAACAAATGAAATAGAAAAAGTATAATGACAAAATAAGTTTTCTACGCATAAATAACCAGCCTATGTCCGTTGGTATAAATGATATGGATTAGCATAGCATTGTCAGAATATTCTAGCAAATGACTGAAAAGGTTCAAAGAAATATTTCACCTGCAGTGGTCTTAAAGGATGCCTAAGGATATCATCGATGCGCATGAGCAGTAGTTGGGACTTCAGCCGAGGAATAGCAAGCATTTGTTTCATACGAAAACAAAGCACATACATTATAGCCTGCAGAATAGTAGGTGATCAATAAGAGAGGACATACTGGCACATTTTGAAAACTCAAAATAGAATCTACAACTGCAAATTCTTGGTATTGGTGATGGAGAACAATTATTGATGATCCTTTTAGTCACTCGTAAAACCTACTTATTTATCATTTTCCTCATCAAACTTCACAATTTATAAGTGAAACTTATTTATCATTTTCCTCATCAAACTTCACAATTTATAAGTGAAATCATAATCAGTGTAACACCACAAATTCTTGCCTGTTATATTTAATGAAGCCCTTATGACGAATTTTCTTTTTGTTTTTCCAAAAAGAACCTACTTTTTTTTCATGTTACAGGTCACATCCATGCCAGAGAAGATACAAAGGGCTGTTTTCTTTTCATGTTATATTTGTTTCCATAGTGGGTCACATTGCTGGACGAGCTAAGAGTCTTGTTATTTCTTTCCCTTTTACTAGATTAACCTTTGGCAGAAGGGTGGAAAACTTACACATACATATATATAGATTTTTTTTCTAATTTAGTATAGTAGTTAGTATGATATTAAGATATAATAGAAAGTTCAACTTTGCTTTAATAGCATTATGTTTAGGTTCCGCGCAATTGGGATTCATCAAGATAACTTGAGGCAAGGTTAAGGTGGGGAATTTTATGCTTTTTGTTTTATATGCTTGTGGTTTTATACACTCAGGCCAAAACCCAGAGACATTTGAGAGCAAATCTATGTATAGCGCACCTGACAACCAGCATAAAATAATTTATGAGCTTTTGGATTAATGTCACCATCCTGGTTTTTGCAATAAAGGAAACAGCAGCTCACCACTCTGAAATCATGCAAAATGAAACCTGAATTAAGTTAGAACATTCTTATTAGTTTTTAGCTCTCAAGGAGAGCATTGGATTTCAAAATGAGATGCATAACAACCTTTCCAGCATCGCAGCAACAAATGAGACGGGAATAAATTTGGCACGAGCCAGATAACTTGCAAGGTATGCTACTGCGCTCATTCTGCAATACAGTAAATAAAGTTAATATGCTATAGATCTTTGACAAAGTAAATTCAGCCAAGATGCTGAACCAAAAACAGATGCACTTAATACCATAATTTTCATATCATAAAACATAGCATGCTGAAGGGAGTAGTTAAGCAAATTAACTCAGGCAGAATCCATGGTTAGGTCTTCAAGACATATAGTTCATAGCAGTTTAAATTACATGATTTTGCTAGGTCTTCAAAGGACAAATATATGATTTGCTATGAACTGGGTACAGTTCATTCAGCATATAGAATCTAAAGATCGATTTCAACATGCCATGCAATCTATCATAAAAGTAACTTGAATTTACCCAAGAGAAACGTAATACGAACAGAATAATATTTACGTACATGTAATCTTACTGGCTGATAATAAGATGAAAATAAATTAGATCATCCCCACATAAGAATACAAGTCAATAGTGCATGAAGAGCTAGAGATTCTTTACCTCCATTCAGGATTGACGCCACTCACATAGATATCTATAAGAGCATTGGCAAACATCTTTCCACAATTTTCAGGATCCAGCGAGCCAGCATAGAACATGACAAACTACAGAAAACATGGAGGCATTACATGCCAATTAGTATGGGCGAGGGCCATTACAAGGAAAATGCCTCAGCAATGAAGAAACAAATAGTCGAAAACACAGGTTTGTATTTCTGCAAAATCCAGATGTCACAATACCTGAGCAAATTTTGATTTGTAAGCGGTCAAAGTTGTTTTCTGAAATGATTGGAGGAGGGTCTCAAACACCTAAAGCATCAGTAGAATGTAAACATATCAAGAGGCGCACAACATTTCAAAACAAACCAAAAAGGCAGAACGAAGACTTTACCTGAACCAGACGACCACTCTCATAACAAGATTTAAGGTATTCAAATGTAAGCACCATCAGACTGTCTAACTTTTGAGCACTCAAGTTTGTACTAAGAAACCTTTCGATTAAAACATCCCTAGTAAGCTGAAAAATGAGTAAAAATGAGTTTTATTACCAAACAAAAGATGCTAAGAAAAACACCAACAAATATAAAAGTGTGTAAGTTTATTGTGTACTGCATACACTTTGGTGCGTATGCATTAGGTTTTCTATTTCCTTGGTTATATGTAGATATTCTAGGTATATTTCTTTCTTGTTACAATGGGCAACCTATGTCTATTTATATGGGTTTTTTAACCCTTAATAAATATTCAAAAATCTGTTTCTACCGGAAACTTCATGATCCCAGTGTTCTAAGGATTTTGAAACCCTAGGGCGCACAGCCTGAATTTTTTTACCTTGTCGTGTGCAAATAATCATTTATTGCCTGGACCATAGTTACCATTTCTGCATTCAGTCCCAACCCTACTATCTCTTCTTTTTCCTCCTTCGGCAGATATTACACGTACGTCCCTACATATCATCGTTGGCTGTTGATGGTAGGGACAAGATGAGTTTTCTCACCATGGAAGAATTTCATCCCCGTGCTACTATAAATTTTGCAAGTGGCGGAACGAGACTCTCATCACTGCGTAGCTTTTTAAAGGCCATGGAAGATGGTATTGCAAGCCTTTCATGTTCATGGAAGCTCATGAACATTGGGAGAGTGTACAGGAAGCCTACTCCAACAACGGACAATCGACCCAAATTTTTGAACTGAAGAAATGATTGCGCCCATGCAAGAGAAATAGTCAGCCCTTCACCCTTTATGTCAACAAGATGTTGGCATTATGGCAATAATAAGATCTTTGGTATATAGGTAATTCAAACCTACAACCACCCTCTTATCAATGCAACAGTTTGCATTTTTTTCAAGAACAAGATCAAAAGACACCAAGGCTGGAAATTCCCAAGTAAATGTTGATTAAGGCATTTTTGAGATGATTTGGGGGAGGTTGGTGCTCCAGTGATATTGAGCTGCAATTGATGCACAATTCTCAATGCTATGGTACATCATCTTTAACTGATAAGCAAAGCAAGCCAAATTTATGAAAAAATCAATATCTCAATCTAATAGATCTTTGACGGGAATTAGACCATAATAACTTATTCTTTTTAAATCTAATTGGATGAATAGCCATAGACAACCGCACAAAACTATATGAAACTAGCATAATGCTAACGAACTAAATTGTCGCACATGATTGAACTTCTATTCAAATATTATCTTTTATAAACCGTGTGACCTAATAATGCAAGTTGATAATGCAGTTCTGCTTCAGAATTTTAAAATTATAACATTGAGCCTATGAATAAAGAAAAGAGCAAATATTCCTAAGATATAGAATAAAAATAGAAATCACCTCATCACCATCTTGCTCGATAGGATCTGCAGGGCTCTCAAGGTCTTCTAGTTCTATATCGAACATACCCTTATGGAAATCATCCTGCAAAATATCCTCCCAAGAAATTTCCACCTACAAGCGAAATACAAAAACCCAGTAAGTAAGGACCCATTAAGGTCTGATCAGTTGCCAATTTTAAAGTAACTTACATCCAACTCTATTAGTTTGTCCATTAATGCGACCAAACCAGTGCTACCAACAAGTTCACCAATCGTACCACTCTCCAATCTCAATATATTCTCCGCATACATCACAATGAACTGCATAAAGAATTAGGAGTAAAATTAAAACAAATTTCTGTGCACCTTTTTTTATTTAGGCCCCATGATTTGAAACAACAATTTCATCATGCTACAAAAAAGGTTAATAGTATCTTAGTATGAAAACACAAGATAGAAGACACTAAACATCCTGGCTAAATGTACAAAACATGGCCACCTCTAAAAAAATATACAAAACATGGCAGCTAAACATCTCATGATATGGAATTCATAATGGGTATTAACATAATACATGTACACAAACATCAAGAACTCTCATAGGGTCCTTTAAACAAAGTGAATATAGGTTCATAAGGAGCCAAGTGTGGGACATAACAGATACTTCACATGCCTCATTAGGAGAAGGCACATAATGGCAGACGTTGATTACATATCATTGACAAACCAATAGGTGTGTAGCCAACCCGCATGTAGCGTGAATGGGCTTTCATGATGACCACTGACCAGTTACACAAATGATACCCAGATTAATGAAACAACCATGCTGTTGAGACATGGTGTGGTAGCAAACTAAAGCAGTGAAAGTGAAAGTGAAAACACATTTCTAGACTTCTGGACTTCTGAATTTGTACTTCAAATTCTGCCTGATCGTTTCAGTCCTTTGATAAAATTATATTAAAGAATGATGTGTGCACACAGAAAATGCCAATTTGCTTGAATGTACAACAAACCAAGATTTGATCTTACAGGTTCTTTAGCGTATATGGGGGGCATTCTATCCCTCACTATCTTCTCTAGTCTGAGCGGCGTAAGAGGAACTAGATTTGAAATATCTTTCAAGGTTGAATGGACACGATCAAGAACTTGAATCTTTTTAGCAAGACCCCGAGGTTGCTTCAGTAATTCAACAAAGTAAGAAGCAGCAGGCGGAGGCATGAAATTCATTAAAAGCATCTCCAGGCATAAATCAACATAATCACCATTTGATGAAGCCTGCATAACCAAGGTTGAAAATTGGAACATAACAATACAAAATCAATAATGAGCATCGTTAAAAATAATAGCAGCGACATGAAAATACAACATGTAACCATCATACCAAGGCAATAAGCAATTCAATCAATGCATCCATCACATCTGTTCCATAATCCCACAAGCTCATCCCTAGTATCTGCATCACCAGAAACATATATATAACTCAAAAACATATATCACAATAATGACCAAACAAATTCAGCATCTGAGTGAAATGTTCAGTAACTAACAGCAGCAAGTAGAGACCGATGATGAACAATGTGTACACATGATACTGCTCCAGTCACAGCTTTTAAACATGTCTGTCACATCATTACAAAAAGATCAAGATAAAGCATATTAATAGGTAAACTATAAAATAACATATATTTTACATGCAAGAAATCCCAACATACCACAAGAAGGGCCACCTCTTCAGTAACAAGACGCTCTTTATGGTGTATCACTGCCACAAGCTGGTTATAAAAGTTGCAGTCGCCCTTGAAATAAAAATAAAAAAATTAAGCAGCAACTACAGCAATTCACCCATATGACACATGATGATTGATTAAGAGACCGAGCCACAGTACCTGAATAGCAGCTTTGAGGGCATTCCTAACATGATGATCTAGCTCAGAATCAGTGAAACTTAGTTCATCCATGTGAGGCGCTCCCATGTAAAAGATTTCCACCACTTCAGTTAGGGGTCCAAAATGTAATTCGTTAAAAGCTTCACCCCTGAAAAATAAGCAAGAAAAGCACGTTACTTGTGAGGGAGGCTTATTAGGCTATCCTCAGTTGGTAAAAGAACAAAGCAAACAAGGGCTGATTTTTAAATTTTGTTGCACTGCACCCATCTTTACAATATGAAAGTGGCCATTTTAAAAATCCACTCTTTCATTTACCCATAATATATATATATATATATATATACACAGAAAAACCCTTACCATGCCGTTGCTGCTTTCAGTAGTACCTTTGTTGCTTGCAGCCATTGGAGCTCTCTAAATCCGACCACGAGGTAACTAACTCTTCCCCTTCTCTCCTTTTCCCCACTCTTCTCATCGTTTCTTCAGCTATTTGTTCTCTCGATTTCTCTTTCTACTTGTTTTGTTTATTTTCTCTAACTTGGTGCTCGGCGTGGAATTTTGTGTGGCTTAGTAGTGGAGACATGTAAGAATTTGGATTATGAGTTTTTTTCCTTTTTAGTTTCTATTTGAATTAGCGAATTTTTTAAGTGGCTTAATTTTTTCTTGTCTCTGAGTTGCCCAGTTTTTCTTTAGCTGTTGAAATTTGGACTGATTTCTGCTGAAATTGTTGGTCTTAACAGTAATGGGTGCAGTGCAACAAAATTTAAAAATCAGCCCTTGTTTGCTTTGTTCTTTTACCAAATTTAAGCAGAAATTTGGTTGTTAAAAGCAGAAATCAGTCCAAATTTGGTAAAAAAAATCTGGCCATACTTCTGCTTTGTTTAAGACCAACAATTTCAGCAAAAATCAGTCTTCCTAAGGTTTCATCTTGAACACTTACATTCTACATATGATTTAAACACCTCTCAAATCTTATTTCAGCAAACCACACGAGTTTATACACGTTGTTAAGCAGTAGATTCATGACATATCATATGAGCATAACCATCTCATCATTTCTGTATATATATGCATATTTTTGAATGGGAGCTATACTATACTCTGTTATGCAAGTTTCAATGTTTTAAAGAAAGAATTTTTATGAGTTTGCTTTCAACTTGGGGCTGCTGTGTCGAATCGGGTAAGAGAGAGAGTTACCTTGCTGATTAAATAGAGACGGGAAATGGAGAGGGAGGCGGGACACGGCGGTGGTGCCGCTACTGTTCGGCCAAGCGAGAGGTTTGAGAGAGAGCCGGGGGAGAACCGGCGGTAGTCTGTTTCATCGGCTGCTGTCGACCGAAGATTTGAGGGAGAGGGTGGCGGCCGTGGCTCCGCCGCGGTTGCTGGAGATCAGAGGGGTGCCGTGTTGTGAGAGGGAGATTTGGGTGGTGTCTGGTCTGGTCTGGGCTGGGGCCGCGGAGGGCAGAGCGGAGGACGGCGGCGGCCGTGGGTTGCTGTCGCCGGGAAATCTAGGGAGGGAGAAGAGGGGAGGCTAGGGTTCAGGCGCTGCGGCAGCTCGTCGCTGTCGTCGTCGCCGGAAGGGAGGAGAATGGAGGGACTAGGGTTCCGATCAGTCGAGGGTGATGGTGAGGATGACCGGAGCGGCATTCGTCGCCGGGGGTGGTGGCACGCGGCCGTGAGTCCGAGAGGGAGAGAGGGACGAGCAGTCGAGAATTGAGAGAGAGAGGTGACTGATGTGTGTGTGTGTGTTGCGTGACTGATAGAAGGGGGAAGAAAGAAGGGTGTTGGGCTAGGGCTGGGTTGGAGTTTTGGGCCGACTCAGTTGGGCTGTTGGGCCTTTATTTTTATTTATTTCGGCTGGGCTTCCTTTTGGGCCGATTTTGAAGGGGTTTTGGGCTGTGCAGCTTCTTCATTTAAATGGACTGCACTAGTTTAATTAATTGGACTTCATATTTGAGTTTGATTAATTATTATTATTTGCATAATAATATTATATTATTATTATGTGCATATTTTAAGTAATTACTTATTATATGCTAAGCATGACATGAAATTGCATTTTATTTTGCAATAAGAGCATTTATGATTTAATTGGTTTTATTTATAATTCCAATTATTAAAGAAAGTCGAGTAAGAATATTGTTGGTGTTCTTAACTCAAGAGAAATGTTTTCAATTATTTATTCATTAAATTTTGAAAACTCGGCTAAGTGAATCATAGAATATTAAGCACTTCACCATGACTTAAAATTAGATTCAATGAGACCTATTGAGAATAGATTTCTTGTAGGCTTTGAGCGTCAGGAGGATTAGCACTGCTATTCTGATTCAGAGATAAGGTTAAACGACAGGCATTGCCTAATCAGGTGGGCTTATTTTCCAAATGTATGGTTTAGCTATTGAGCTAAAATGTTTCAATGAAATGAAAATTGTTTATCCGATAAAATATTTTGTGCACTCTGCTCTGTTTAAGGCTCGCATAAGTTAATCGATCGAGGTTCTCTCTTGACCTAACACGTTATTTGAGAATTGTGTACACCTATTAGCTGACTCGGTGGGTTGATCTCCATTCGGGCACTAATCATGTATGAGGCGTTATAAGGATACTCGACGGGATGTGTTCCAGAGCATTGGGTCCAAAATGGGAACTTGGCTGGGTTACGCCCTCAGTTCAAGTTAGGGGCGGATCCAGGAATTTTGTTGGGGGGGGCTGAACTTGCACGGGGGTCCGGGGGCTACCGCCCCCGGATTTTTTTTTTGGGATATAATATATAGTAATTAATAAATAATTGTTTTTTTGTCATTAGATCAACAACAATAATAAAAACCTACAATAGTTTCATTCATTACCATGTCTATTACATTACAAATAATCTATGAATAGACACTTGGCGAACCCGAGCTAGTCGTCTCTGTTTGAGAAAGAAATGACAGTTGATTTCGACGTGTACTCATTGACTGAAAACGTTGCAAGATCTTCTCGTTGTCAATAGTTGAGAAAATTTCCTTCTCAATATACACGACCAAACTGTCATTCATTCACTCATCTTTCATACGGTTTCGCAAATCAGTCTTAACAATCTTCATTGCAGAAAATGCTCTCTCAACAGAAGCAGTAGCTACGGGTAAAACCAATGTCAACTCAATCATTCGAAAAACCAATTGAAAAACTAAATGATTACCACTTTTAACCATTTCCTGAGCAAGACTTCCCAAATTGGTAATTGTTGACCCAAAACCTTGGAAACAATATCATTATGATCACTATACCATTGAATCAGCTCAAGAAAATTACCTCGATTTGAAGAACTATTTGACTCGTCATGTCCACGAAAAGACAATCCTTGCTTCAACAAAAAACGAGTAACATCCAATGAGGCGGTCAAGCGAGCACGATAAGCAATGTTCACCTCACGAGCATTTGATCTAAACATATTTACCATACTCCCTCTTTGATTTTTAAATGCTTCAATTTGTACTCTAGCATTGTTGTGACAGCTATCTGCATCTCCAACGTGCTCTACAAATTTAATTAAAGCCTTTTTCCAATTGGTGAAGCCCGTTTTTGTAAATGCATCTGCTCCATACCGACCTGTTTTATCCGGATGCTTGAAAATATAACACCAAAAGCAAAAACAAGCATCTTTTGCTACGCTATACTCTAGCCACACAAACTTTTGATACCAAACATCTTGAAAACTTCTTAGTTGATTACCAAATTGAGTTTTCGGATAGGTATGCCCAACTACTTGACAAGGCCCCATAGATAAGTACTCTCTACGTGCTTGATCGCGAATAGTAATAGGAAACTCCTCAATTGGCTTTCTTAACCCCGGATCACGGACGTATTCATCAAAATTTGTTTCATCTTCTACATTGGCTTCAATAGCGGGTGTAGCTGAATCACAAGATGGTTGACCTCTACGTTTTTTAGAAAAAAAACGTTCCATTTCCTATAAAAAAAAATAAATTAATCCAATTTAGCATTCATAACCAACAACAATTTTATTCCACTGAAAATTGACTAAAAAGTATCAACTGTATTCAAATTTCAAAAAAAGCAAAACTATAATCTAATCGGCTAATGGACAAAAAGCACAAATGTATTCTTCTAAAAACAAACTCAAATTCCACTCAAAAGTCGGCTAATTGACAAAAAGCACAAATCTATTAGCAAAAATAAATTCCACTCAAAAGTGGGCTACCCTTGTCCGGACCTCCACTACCATTCACAAAAAGAAAAAACAAACTCAAATTCTTATCTAATTGAAAAACATAGGAAAATTTGGGGGTTTACAAAATGAAAAAAAATTCAAACAAAAGCAGCGGACCAGCGGTGGTACCTCAATCTTCTCGACGCAGTAGACTGGAAGCGGCGGTGGTTCAATCTCCTCGACACAGCGGCAGCGCGGAACGCGAGCGGCAGTTGACCGGTGGTGCCGGAAAGGGGCGACGCCGCGACTGGTCTGGAAGCGACGCTCAAATTTGGGGGAGTTAAGAGGTTAGGGTCTCTGTCCCGTTTGTATTTCTATTACAGATTATTTAGTTTATTAATATTTTTAATTTCTATATTAAAAAAAAAAAAAAAAAAAAAAACAACAACAACAACAACAAAATTTTTGGGGGGGGGCCCTAGCCCCCCTGGATCCGCCAGTGGTTCAAGTAAAGCAGGAGTAATGGATCCGTCGGTGGCTAAAAGGTCCGGGATCACAGCGAGTAACGGAAAGGGAGTGTGACAATTGCGCGCAATATGATAAAATGTTTTAACATGCTTAGAAGTTATTTCAATTTAAAACCTTCTAAGTTATGTCAATTATGATTGGATAAACTGCTCTTATGATTATGAAAGGTTTATAAAAATGCTAGCCCACTAAGTACATTAGTACTTAGCCCAAAAATACTTTCAAATGTTTTCAGGTTGATTGGTCGGTACTGACGGGGCAGAGCTGAGGCTAGGGTTCAACTCCGTATTTTGTCTTCCGCAGTTGCACTAGCCCTTATTTGTCTTATGTTTTTCTAACTTAAGACCTTTATGTTAAATTATGAATTATGTTTCTTATCGAGCGTAGACTCTCAACTTCTAGCTCTATGTTATTTAACGTTGGTTATCAGAAGCATGAAACCAAACTTGTGATCCTGAAGTTTAGAATGTTGTTGATTGATTAGTATCACTTGATTTTTGTCTTTATTCACTCAAAGCGTGTTCCCCGACTTTTTATCCTATTATTTGAATCCCACAAGGTTATTTCCTTGTTTATTTCTATGATTTTAGTCGCACCTCGATTATAGTTTATTCGTTCAAGAATTGGGGTGTGACAAGCGAGCCAGGATAGAACATGACAAACTACAGAAAACATAGGGAAGGGCTACGACTCGGACCTGTTGGAAGGTACCCTTCCTTGAATGCGGAAGGTGAGAGAGACTCTGATAACCGAGAAGAACGATCGGTGGTAAATCGTCGGAATTACAGAACCTACGGCGGTGGATTTAAGGGGGGAGGGCTAGGGCTCAACATCGAAAGGGAAAGGGGAATGAAGTAGACCTCCGGCGCGAAAGCATCGACCACGCCAGAGAGAAGGGGGCTACGTTACCGAATTTTGGCTCAGGCGGCGGCGATTTTGATTTAGGGGAGGAATTGGGGCTCGCCCTTCTACCTTGAGCGTGTGTTATCAGAGAGAGATTTGGGGCTTTGCGTATGGTAGAGAGAGAGAAGGGCGTCGAACTTAGGTGGTGCGACGTCGCAGGAAGAGAAGCAGCGGCGACGAGATTTAGAGAAGAGAGGGGCGACTGCTGGGTTCGGGCCGAGGAGAGTACGCCGCCACTACTGTCGTTCTCAGATTTCGGCGTGTTTCCGGTAAGGATGATCAACTTCTAAAGCGTGTCGACGGCGATGAAGCGGTAGTTCATGGCATAGGGGTCGGACCGGCGTGTTTCCAGCGAGTTTGGTGAAGAAGAAGGTGTGGGTCCCACTACCAACAAAATAAAGAAATAAAAATAATAAAAATAGTTAACGGTGTTAACTTTCTGTTAAGTCGGAGGGCTTAATTAATCGAAAATAGGTACTTCAGGGGCTTAGTTGACACAACCCTGCCCATAAGGTGCTAGATGTAATAAGGGCCTCCACGTTAGGGGCAAAATTGATACTTAACCCTTTATTTTTTTATAATTTCAGCAACCCACCTCCGGCATCAACTTAACCGCCCCCCGTACTCATCGGCTCCAACTTACACTTTGTCAGCTCGCACGCGCTCAATCTCTTGATCGTCGACTGCTTACCGCCGACATGCAGCAGCATCACCAACTCCAGATGTGGACCTGGATCGAATCCTGCTTGGCCCAAACCCATATCCATATTTTTTTACTTAGGTCAGGATCCGATCCAAATCCATTAGGTCCAAAAAAACGATATTCATGTCCAGATCCATTAGATTCACAGGGTCTCGAGTCCTGACCCGGATCCATTCTTTTTTCTCTTTTAAAATAAATTTACAAATGTTAAATTAACCAAAAATAAAATCATAATTATTATCTAGAGTTTTAATAATTATTCAAAAATAAATAAATAAAATTTAAATATATATTATATAGATAAATATATACACAATTAATATCATAAGATAAGCCTAAAAGGTTAAGGTGTTGGAGGAGATGATGTTGTGTGGGGCGGTGAAGAAGCTGGTGGCATTGCTGCATGTAAGCGGTGGGCAGTCGACAACCAAGAGATTGGGCGCGTGCGAGCTGACAAGGTGCAAGTCAGAATCGATGAGTATGGGGACGGTTAAGTTGATGCCGGAGGGGGGTTGCTGAAATTATAAAAAAAATAAAAAAATTAAGGTGCAGATCCACCCCTGAAGTAGAGGGTGCAATTAAACCCAAACATTAACGGACACTTAACGGCGTTAGGTCAGAGGGGGGAATTTGCACCCTTTTCTCGGAGTTTAGGGGTTTAGTTGCACACACAGTGAGTAAGAGAGATTATACACTATAGGGGCTACTACTTCGAGGGCCAATCTGCACATTTTCCCTTTTTTAATAATGAAATTGTCATGCCCAACTCTTTTAAATACATATTAGAATACATAGTTGCATTAATTACGATATTTCTTTCGCATATTTAATTATCACTTGAGATTATTATATTAAGATAATATTACTTCAGCAAAGTCTGTACAAGAGAGGCAGAGTCGGTAGCACTGCACTCTGGCAGAGCTGTCTCTGGTAGCACTGCACTTTGGCAGAGCTGGTAGCGCTGCACTCTGGCAGAGCTGGGAGCGCTGCACTCTGGCAGGGCTCACGGCAAGGTTGGTTCTGGCGGCCTTGGTCATCTCTGGCGAGTGATTATCAACTCTGGAGAGGCAGAGTTGGTAGCGCTGCACTCTGGCAGAGCTGTCTCTGGTAGCGCTGCACTTTGGCAAAGCTGGTAGCGCTGCACTCTGGCAGAGTTGGTAGCGCTGCACTCTGGCAAGCTGGCTCTGGGAACGCTGCACTCTGGCAGGGCTCACGGCAAGGTTGGCTCTGGCGACCTTGGTCATCTTTGGCGAGTGATTGTCAGCTCTGGAGACGTAGGAAGCTCTGGAATGATTGTCAGCTTTGGCGCTCTGGTGGTCTTGGCCAGCTCTAGCGTTTCACTCTTTAAAACAGAGAGAGTATAATACCATTATTTATTTGAGAGCGTTTCATCAATAAATATTCATATAATGAGGTATAATTATATATGATACTTAATATATTTGTCTTTTTTTACTATTAGATATATGAATACTACTATAATTGTCGTTTAGTAAATTTTCTGTCGTGATAAAGTATAACACCATACTTGCAATTTAAAAAGGAGGAAAAGATAGAGCGTGTGTTTTATTTCATCATAGAGGGTATTTATAGACATTACAATTGAGGGCAAAATAGTAAATTCGCTTGGTCATTCATTTCGCATGCTATCTGACTGGCTTGGGCTATCATTAATATATATCATGTCGGGTCCTTGTCCCCTAGATATAGAGCTGGATTGATGGGCCTTCCTGGTGACCTACGGGTTCGGGCCAGACTTTGTCTTCATTGTTCTTCTCTGTCGGGTGGCTTCGGACTTTTCCCTCTGCCTACTTCTCACAGCTCCTTCACCCTCTGTTGCTCATCTTTAGAGTAGTTTATTCTGTTCCATGGTGGTCACCCCCTCCATATCACTCTGATATATTCGGACTTTTCCCTCTGCCTACTTCTCACAGCTCCTTCGCCCTCTGCTGCTCATCTTTAGAGTAGTTTATTCTGTTCCATGGTGGTCGCCCCCTCCATATCACTCTGATATTCCAAGCCAAGCCACGTGTGTTGATCTTAGGACCTCGCATATTTCACCCCTCATCAAAATGTACTTGACATAAAAGGTTTTTTTCTTTTAATCTCCCATTTTCAACAAATCTTTAGTTTTATCGCAAAATAATTGTGTAAGTTTATAAAGCAAAACAGCTGCGATTACTCGCTGTGGAAACCCAAACATGAAATACTATATCATATAAAATAAAAAAATTTAAAAAGCCAAACCAAAACAGCATCTGATAAGACTAAAGATAAATTAGTGCCGTCACATTATTATATAGGAAATTCTCAAGATGCAGAGCTAATTCCAAAGATAAATATGAGACTACAGAAAGCCATTGAACAACGATTACAAAAGATTAACTGAATTTCTTGATAAAATAACGGCAAAATCTTGCTTTGATAATAGTTCCAAAATGAGTCATTAAATAAGAAACATGAAAAATAACTTGCAATATAATATATAAAACATATTCGGCCATCAATGAAGCCTTGGGTCAAACCAGACACAACAAAGTCTGCATAAAGTCTAGATCTCATGCTCGATACAATAATATTTCGATACTATCTTCAGAAAGCTTAAACAGTTGTTAAAAACGCGCTTCCTGGTTGACAGTTCGCCAATCGCCCATGACAACCCAAAAGCTGCAAAAATTTCCCAAAATGAACAAGACATGATCAACAAACAAGCATCCTAAAGAAAATATCATGAACATCTTGGAATAAAAGAACAGTTGCAATTTCAAGAAACATACCTTGGCATTGACACCATCAGGTTGGATTCTGTTCTCTGATTTCCACCTCACGTAATCACTACGGTTGAATTTAGTGAAGCCCCTGAAATTTACACACAAGCAAAACATGGGCATATTAGTTAGAGAAAAGGTCTCCAATTGATGATAAGATAATAGTAAAAGCATCAAATTATGCTAAACCAAAGCACTAAGAGTAATACCACTTCCTGCTGACAATGATCTTCTGACGACCAGGGAACTTGAACTTGGCACGATGCAGCGCCTCTTGTGCGTGCTGGCTGTTGTTGTCTTTGCAGCGGACAGAGAGAAGAACCTGCCCAATGGCCACACGAGCGCACACACCCTGAGGCTTGCCAAAAGCACCCCTCATACCGATCTGAAGCCTATCAGCTCCAGCACACGACAACATCTTGTTAATACGCAAAACATGGAAGGGATGCACCCTGACCCTCAAGTGGAAAGCATCATTTCCAGCAAACTTGGTCATGTACTTGTTACACGCAATACGCGCAGCTTCAAGTGCCTCACTCGACACATTTTCCTTCTCCCAACTGACCAAGTGGACGCAGAATGGGAATTCATCCACACCATTCCTTTTCATACCCACATCATAGATTCTGATCTTGGGATCAGGAACACCATGGCAGAACCGTGATTTTGGATACGGATTGTTCTTAATTTGACGGTAACACCTTGCAGGCCCTACAAAGGAATCCAGCACATTACAATTACGAATAAAATGATCACAAAAAATGCAAATTAACTCACTGATGCAATTTAGCAGTAGTTCATGTAATTCCCAATGAGAGAAACATCATTACATCTCCAATCAAATTGGGAAAGCTCAAACACATGTGGTAAGTGGTAACAGAAAAGCAAACTAAATTTTCATGACTGCAAATCAGGTAACTATCATGAGAAACTGCAACGCAAGAAAGCAGGTTTACAAAATTTCGCCCCTCAACATTCTCATATTTAAATTAAGAAGGGCGGAGCTAACAAAATCATTGAAGATTATATAACCCCAAAGTCAGCTTAAATTACATCTTCCGAATACTCAAACTAAAGCAAGAACAGCCAAACCTAAGAATATACGAACATACAGGCTGGTTCATTAACAATATGTAATCATTTTCTCAGGCTAATGACACAATATTCCAGAACCCCTAAAATCTTAGCAAAGCTCCTTCACAATTATCTTGATGATTGAGACCGAATATAGCAAAGTTGCAGAAAAAACATGTCAAATCTAGTTTCCAAATCAAATAATTATATTCAGTGTAAACCCAATATCTAAGAAAATTAGTGGCAGGACAAGAAACTTACTTCTTCCCATGGTGAGTTGTATGTGGTTGATCCGTCTATGAAGAATGAGAAAATTAGGGTTTAGGATGAGAAATTGTTGAATTTATAGGAAATGGTAGATTGTGGGCTTACGCATTGGATTATGTCAATGGGGCGCCGCTACACAATTAGACGGAGCCCAGAAGCTTCCTGGATCTGACTTTGTTTTTTGGGCTAACTACAAGAGGGCTATATTTGAATGTTGAGATGGAGTTGCATGGGACCGGTCGCATACATGAGACCGGCCCATTTATATGTACCATTATATAATGTTTTTTAAAAAATAATTACTAAGGTTTACTCTGTAGTCTAATGGCAACAGCTTACGCCTATTTTTTAAACCCATGTATGAGGGTTCGACTCTTGTTTGATACATTATATTTGTACTTGATTTTTTTAACCCCCCCTTTTTTTTCTTTTTTTTTCTGACCCTTTTTCATTTTTGATATTTTTTTTCTCTATTTGCGTATGAATCTATGTTTAAACTTATTGGATCTACGATGGGGACTCATTATTATCTACCTGTGTTCCCATGATTCTCGAGTGTTTCAGAGAGTTCAAAAGGGGAAAACAAGAACAGATAATAAAACGGGAGAAAAGGAGAAAGAGCGTGTCTTATTTCATCGTAGCGGGTATTTATAGGCATTACAACTGAGGGCAAAATAGTAAATTCACAAGGTCACTCATTTCGCATGCTAACTATTTGGCTAACTAGGCCTATCATTAGTATATACCCTGTCGGGTCCTTATCCCCTAGATACAGAACCGGTCTGGCTGGCCTTCCTCTGATTCTCATCTCTGAAAGTCTGCGGGTACTCTTCTTCTCGGGACAGACCCACCTCAATTGGTCTGCTCTGTCAGGTTGTTTCGGGCTTTTCCCTCTGCCTACTCATCGCAGCTCTTTCGCATTCTGCTATTCATATTCAGAGTAGTTTATTCTGCCTCATTGCGGTCGGCTCCTCCATATTATTCTGGTATGCAAAGCCAAGCCACGTGTCCTGATCCTAAAGCCTCGCATACTTTACCCCTCATCAGCTACTTCCCCCCTGGTACGGTCAAACGAGACCATCCAGAGTTTGACCATCCGTCATCTCTGCTCTTAAAGCTAATAGCTACTCCCCTCTGGTATGGTCAAAACGAGACCATCCAGAGTTTGACCATCCGTCAGCTCTGCACTTGAAGCTAATAGCTACTCCCCCCTTGGTATGGTCAAACGAGACGGGTTGATCCTGTTTTCTTTAATATTTATTTTGCCTTTGTATTTGTAATTGTGACCTTTTGAAACTTAACCCGATATTTTTATAACATTTGTAAATCTCAATTTATACTCTGGTTGATTATGCTTATACCTTTGTCCTTGTTGTTTGTTTCTGGCTTATGTTCTTATTGAATATGCTTATACATGTGCGTACTTTAGGAGTTGTGACTTTTCACAATTCGCAATTTTACTGGGTTATGAATGACGGGAAAAATAGGGAGGGGTATCCACCCCTAGACCCCCCAGTGTCGTGCGCGTACTCTTTGTCAAGCACGATTATTGAAATTTTGTCTTGTCTGAGCAATGTGATAGTTTTGTCAATATATGCTTTTGTTGTTTGTTCTATTTAGCGTATGCTCTTGCTCTGGTACTTTGACAACCAAAGTTGTCTCTGCTTTTAGCTGTTTGCTCTGTTAGCGTATGCTCTTGCTCTGATGCTCTGACAACCAAAGTTGTCTCTGCTTTTAGCTGTTTGCTCTGTTAGTGTATGCTCTTGCTCTGATGCTCTGACAACCAAAGTTGTCTGTGCTTTTAGCTGTTTGCTCTGTTAGCGTATGCTCTTGCTCTGATGCTCTGACAACCAAAGTTGTCTCTGCTTTTAGTTGTTTGCTGTTGGAATATAAAACTTGATTTGTAAAAATAAGATATTTTGTAAAAGAAAAATCTAGAATCAAAGGAAGTAAAAGTAAACAAAAGAAAATAAGAGAACATAGAAGATAATTCTAGAAGCTAACTAATTAAGTAAGAAATTAGAAGAAAATTCTAGAACCCCAAATCAAAGTCGGTGAAACCAATACCACCGACATTGTAAAGCTATATATATGTGTATTGCATCAATTTGTTGGTAGAGTATCAAAAATTAATCCAATTAGCCCAAATCTCTAAAACCTTTGTTACATATACAAAACACACGTCCACACACATTCACAAATCCTCCAATCTTAATTATTCTCCCACATATTTAATATCTATATTTCCAACAAAGTGGTATCAGAGCCACAAGATTCTACTTGTGGTATGGCGAATTTACAATCGTTTCAAGTCCACATGCTCAACAAGAGCAACTTCGACAATTGGAGCATCAAGATGAAGGCGCTATTGGGAGCCCACGATGTTTGGGAGATCGTGGAGAACGGCTACGAGGAGCCGCAGGACGAGGCCGCACTATCCCAACAACAAAAGGATAGGTTGCGAGACGCGAGAAAGAGAGACAAGAAGGCTCTCTGTCTCATTTATCAAGCGCTGGGGGACGACAATTTCGAGAAAATCTCGAACGCGAGCACCGCCAAAGAAGTGTGGGAGAAGCTCCAGAACGCGTGCAAAGGAGCAGAGCAAGTAAAAAAGGTACGACTTCAAACTTTAAGAGGAGAGTTTGAGTCTTTGCATATGAAAGAGTCCGAATCAATTTCGAATTATTTTTCAAGAGTCTTGGCGGTGTCTAATCAAATGAAAAGAAATGGTGAAAAATTGGAGAATGTAAGAATTATGGAGAAAATATTGCGGTCACTAACCCCAAAGTTTGAGCACATTGTGGTGACGATTGAAGAAACTAAAAATTTGGAGGAGATGACAATCGATCACTTGTTGGGGTCGCTGCAAGCATATGAGGAGAAGCAAAAGAAGAAGCAAGAAATTTCAGAGCAACTTTTAAAGTTGCACGTAAGCCCGAAAGAGAAAGAAGAAGGTCCGAGCAATGGCTATGGACAGTCCGGGAGAGGACGTGTCCAAGGGCAAGATCGAGGCAGAGGCCGAGCACGTGGACGTGGTCGAGGACGAGGAGGACTTCGTCAACAATGGTGAAAGAAATGAGTTTACAAGTGGTCGGGGGAGGAGCAACCCGCAGTCGAGGTACGATAAGTCTTCAATAAAGTGTTATAATTGCCATAAATTTGGGCACTAGCTTCCGAGTGCAGGAGTGAAAAAGTAAGGATTGAAGAAAGGGCCAATTATGCTGAGAACACGAGCGAAGCAAATGGTAGTGTGCTTCTGGCATATAAAGGAGAAGCTGGAAGAGATGACACGTGGTACCTCGATACCGGTGCAAGCAACCATATGTGCGGGAAGAGAAGCATGTTCGTGGAGCTTGATGAGTCGGTAAGTGGCAACGTCTCCTTTGGTGATGAATCTATTATTCCAGTTAAAGGAAAAGGGAAATTTTTAATTCGCTTGAAGAATGGAAATCATGAATTTATTTCCAACGTTTATTACGTGCCCAATATGAAGAATAATATATTGAGTTTGGGACAACTCTTAGAGAAAGGTTATGATATTCACATGAGAGATTATAACCTTTCAATAAGAGATGACAAAAATAATCTTATTGCCAAGGTGCCAATGTCTAAAAATAGAATGTTCTTATTGAATATTCGAAATGACGTGGCAAAATACTTGAAAGCGTGTTACCAAGATAAGTCTTGGTTGTGGCATCTTCGGTTTGGGCACTTGAATTTTGGTGGTTTGGAGTTATTGTCCAAGAAAGAGATGGTGAGAGGACTACCATCCATCAAACATCCCGATCAGCTCTGCGAAGGTTGTCTACTCGGGAAGCAGTTCAGAAAGCCGTTCCCAAAGGAGTCAAGATCAAGAGCTCAAAAGCCACTGGAGTTGATTCATGCTGACGTGTGTGGGCCGATAAATCCAAGCTCTCTCGGTAAAAATAATTATTTTCTGCTCTTCATTGATGATTTTTCTAGAAAAACGTGGGTATATTTCTTGAAGCAGAAGTCAGAAGTATTTGATGCATTCAAGAAGTTCAAAGTTGCCGTCGAGAAGGAGAGCGGATGACAAATCAAGGCCATGAGGTCCGATCGAGGTGGAGAATTCACATCAAGGGAGTTTCTAGAATTTTGCGAAGTAAATGGAATTCGGCGGCCCCTGACAGTTCCGAGATCCCCCCAACAAAATGGAGTGGCGGAAAGAAAAAATAGGACAGTCATGGAGATAGCGAGGAGCATGCTAAAGACGAAAAATTTGCCTAAGGAGTTCTGGGCAGAAGTAGTGGCGTGCGCGGTGTACCTATCCAACCGATCGCCGACAAGGAGCGTGTGGGGAATGACTCCACAAGAAGCCTGGAGCGGGAGAAAGCCAGGAATTTCTGTCACGGCCGCGCCCGCTAAGGATAGCGAACTCGGGGAAACCCGCGACGAGGGGAGGGAATTTAGGAGCGGGGTTAGAAACGGGGCATGCTTGGCTTCTGACGACTCGACTTTGGATAAGGGGAACAATTGAAATAACTAAGCATTAACGAAGGCCACAAGGGGGGGTGCATAAAATATGATCCAGAATGGGTACCCAAGGAGTTCGAATACATTATTGGAATAATACATGTTGTTTGACAAATGACATAACATCTTAGCAAAATCAGTGTTCGCAGCGGAAAAGCAACAACTACTCGAGCATATGTGTGGAGACATATACTCCTGCTCTGAGGTTCTCGTCCTAGCTTGACAAAAGCTCCGCTTGCACACCACATCCCCAATCACAGCTCAACCTGCACATTTAGAAATATATGCAGGGCTAAGTACGGGAGTACTTAGTGGACACATGCCGAAATATACATACATGCATAATATTTTATTGTCAAGCCTTTCATCGGTAGTAAGATACGAGGGTTTTCCTTTAAAGACTCGTATTTACTACAAAAACATCATTTCTTTCGTAAATATCCCGCGCAGGCATTTTAACATCATTAATCACCATATTAGTAACTCGTGCCGAGAGGTAGGCCTCCCTCTACGGACACTATGATCGGCCAACCCGCTAGATGACTCACGATCACAAAGGTGTACACTAGCCCTGGCAGGATAGCTATCAACTGCTCAGGACCCGAATTCGATTAACATCAGATAGGCAATTAACAAAACATAAAACATTTAGGCATTGACAATATCATTCAAAAACATAAGCACAAAGTCGTAACAATTCTATAATATGGTTTTAATTTATACGTAAGAAAGCCTCACCTGGTAGTGGTGACTCACGACTAAGCCTTAAACTCTTTCGTTCAACCTTGATTCGGAAAAGAAAATAACGTAGGGTCTTAGTCCGCGGAAATTCTAACATAAATGAGGATGCGTAGTGCAATTATGCATGGCTCATATTCCTTTTTTATTATCCAATTAACCCCACTAGGTTCCATCCCATGAGGTCAGGTAATTAACTACATTGATTCGTTCTCCTTAGGGCGTTCTAAACTGTCCGTAAAACATAATAATCTCCCTTCGTGTAAGCAAGGGAAAGGAAATAATGAAGATTTAAACACCCTAAGTTCTCTTCTCTCTCTCTCTCTCTCGGAGGTCCGCTCTGGCCTCTAAGTCAGCTCTGGCTGAGTTAGCTCTGCGGCGAAGTGATTCCTCGGGGCGGAACGATTCCTCTGAAGAAAGTGATTCCTCTGGCGAGGTGATTCCTCTGGCGAGGCGATTCCTCTGGCGAAGCGATTCCTCTGGCGATGCGAGTGATTCCTCTGGCGACGCGATTCCTCTGGCGACGCGACTCCTCTGGCGAAGCGAGTCCTCTGGCGACGCGATTCCTCTGGCGAAGGCGATTCCGCTGGCGACGCGATTCCTCTGGCGACGCGACTCCTCTGGCGAAGCGAGTCCTCTGGCGACGCGATTCCTCTGGCGAAGGCGATTCCGCTGGCGACGCGATTCCTCTGGCGACGCGACTCTTCTGGCGAAGCGAGTCCTCTGGCGACGCGATTCCTCTGGCGAAGGCGATTCCGCTGGCGACGCGATTCCTCTGGCGACGCGATTCCGCTAGCGACGCGATTCTTCTGGCGACGCGATTCCTCTGGTCTGGCCATTCCTCTGGACTTGTCCTCGCTGGACTCGTCCCCTCTGGACTTGTTCCCTCTGGACTTGTCCTCGCTGGACTCGTCCCCTCTGGACTAGCGATGGGGACTCCAGTTTTCAAAACCAGACATCTCCGTCCTTATCTCGTCTCGATTCTCACTCGTATACAGACCTTAAACTCTACCTATGTGAGCATGCTGTGATTATCTATGTTCGTCTACGTTTAAAGCTAAAGTTCTCGTCGTTCATCAAGGTCTCAAGTCGTAGGTTCTACAGAAAAGGTGACTTAACATGCTTTTTGTTCATTCGTTAACAGCCCATAAAACATGATCTCTGCGAGTGTGATGCATGTCGGTTGGAGTAACGACAAAGGTCGAAGGTTACCTTGGTATATCGCGTGCTTTGGTCGGGTAAAGAACGATGGTTTTTCTCTCGCTTTTTCGAGCGTCGAGGTGCAAACTTGCTCAAGTTGGCAGCAAGAATCTCAATCCACTCCTCTTCGAGCAAGGCGTCGAGAGAGATGAACTTCTTGCTGTTGCTGCTGAAATTTCTAAGTGTTGAAAGGAGAAAGGGGTGGTTCAAGGAGTTGAAGGGGAGTTTATATAGGGCTTCAGCTGATGCACTTGAGTGCCTAAGGGGGAGAGCATTGGCTGTAGCCCTGCATAGCGTGGGATAGGGGAAGACCTTTCGGCTGCTCGGCTAATGGGGGGGCTGCTGCTGCTGCTGGCGTGGAGATGGAGTGTGGCCTTTCGGCTGCTCGGCCAATGGGAAGAGAGTTGCTGCTCGCTGCAGCTTTGCGTGGGAGTCCCTTCGGCTGCCTAGCCAATGGGAGGAGCTGCTGCTGCTGCAGCACCTTATCCACCTTTTTCTTTCTCCCATTTTCTCTATTTTCCTTACATGTGGCGTTAGCAGGTGGCGGGTAGGGTGGCGTGGGCGGTGGTGTGATCTTAAAGGATCTAAGTAAAATCCTTCAGTGTCGGATCTCTCTCAGTATTAGAAATACTGGTTCCGCGTTTCTGCTAAAGTCGATACTTGCTAAATTAAATCCGTAGATTTAATTCGTTCGTCATCCTAATACTTAAATTAAATCCGCAGATTTAATTAGCATCAAAGTCGGAAATAATTCACGACTTAAGAACGTGACATAACTCCATCTTGATAAATAACACAACTTTGCTAAGTTGGTTATAACTTAGTACTAATAGTTCATCGACTCAAAGATTCTCGTCGCGGTCTTAAACACGCGAAGGTAATTAGACATGCATACTGCTAGTGTAGTGATTCTGTCTCCAAAATACGTAATTCAGCTACATAGCTGAAATCATAAGGTGCTTCATTTGCTGGTAGATAGAACACGAAATACTGGAATTATATACTGATAAAAGAGCGGGTCGCTACAATTTCTCACCTAAAGGTATTTGGGAGCAAAGCCTACGTGCATGTACCAGATGAGAGAAGGAAGAAGCTCGATGATAAAAGTGAAGCATTCATATTTATCGGGTACGACTCTAACTCTAAAGGCTATAAGTTATATAATCCAAATACCAAGAAAACAGTGATAAGTCGAGACGTGGAGTTCGACGAAGAAGGAGTCTGGGATTTCAGCTCCAACGGTGACTTCACCTACATCCCACAGTTAGAAGAACAAAGAGCAGAAGAGCAAGTTGGAGAAGTCCAACAAGAGCCAGTGACTCCACCAGCTTCACCAGTACCAGTCACTGAAGACTCGCCACCATCTTTCTTAAATGAAAGAGCCACACCACGAACAAGGAGTTTGGGCGAGATATATGAGGATACTGAAAGGTTAGAAGATCTTACCTTATTTTGCCTATTTGCTGATTGTGAGCCTGTTAGCTTTGAAGAAGCAGCAGATAGTGAAAATTGGTGAGTCGCGATGGATGAAGAGATCAAAGCCATAAAGAAGAATGATACATGGGAGCTCGTGACACTACCAAAAGGACACAAGGCCATTGGAGTCAAGTGGGTGTATAAAGTTAAGAAGAATTCCAAGGGTGAAGTGGAAAGATATAAAGCGAGGCTTGTTGTGAAAGGATATAGTTCAAGAGCTTGGTTGGAAGTTTACGGTACTTAACTTGCACAAGGCCGGACATTCTTTATGCGACAGGACTTGTGAGTCGCTATATGGAGAATCCAACCACTACGCATTTTAAGGCGGCAAAGAGAATTCTTCGCTACCTCAAAGGTACGCTCGACTATGGCCTATTCTATTCAAATACTCATGATTATAAGCTTGTTGGCTATAGTGATAGCGATTGGGCTAGAGATAATGATGGCCGCAAGAGTACGAGCGGGTTCGTGTTTTTTATGGGAGACACCGCTTTCACCTGGATGTCCAAGAAGCAACCCATAGTTACGCTATCAACGTGTGAAGCTGAATATGTGGCTGCTACATCCAGTGTTTGCCATGCAGTTTGGCTACGAAGTTTACTAGAAGAGCTCGGATGGACACAAAAGGAGCCAACAACTATTTGCGTGGATAACAAGTCGGCAATCGTGCTATCAAAGAATCCAGTGTTCCATAATCGAAGCAAGCATATAGACACCCGTTTTCACTACATCAGAGAATGCATCGCAAAGAAGGAGGTCCAAGTGGAGTATGTGAAATCACAAGATCAAGTTGCCGACATTTTTACCAAGCAGCTCAAGTTCGAGGATTTTGCTAAAATCAGAAATTTGCTCGGGATGACAAATCAAGTTTAAGGGGGAGTGTTGGAATATAAAACTTGATTTGTAAAAATAAGATATTTTGTAAAAGAAAAATCTAGAATCAAAGGAAGTAAAAGAAAACAAAAGAAAATAAGAGAACATAGAAGATAATTCTAGAAGCAAACTAATTAAGTAAGAAATTAGAAGAAAATTCTAGAACCCCAAATCAAAGTCGGTGAAACCAATACCACCGACATTGTAAAGCTATATATATGTGTATTGCATCAATTTGTTGGTAGAGTATCAAAAATTAATCCAATTAGCCCAAATCTCTAAAACCTTTGTTACATATACAAAACACACGTCCACACACATTCACAAATCCTCCAATCTTAATTATTCTCCCACATATTTAATATCTATATTTCCAACATTTGCCCTGTTAGCGTATGCTCTTGCTCTGATGCTCTGACAACCAAAGTTGTCTCTGCTTTTAGCTGTTTGCCCTGTTAGCGTATGCTCTTGCTCTGATGCTCTGACAACCAAAGTTGTCTCTGCTTTTAGCTGTTTGCTCTGTTAGCGTATGCTCTTGCTTAATTTCCATCAGAGACATGGCTGTCTTTGCCATCCGCCTTGAACTGGCGAATTGACACATAAAAAGATCATGAAATTCTGCGAATGAATATATAGATCATGGATCAAGAGTTCGAAACCATTGTTGAGCCAAACCGGTGAGGGTGGTAGAAAAGATGCGACACTTAATGCCCTCTGAATATTGATGAACCAATACTACAGTATCGAATCTTGCCATATGCACCTTTGGGTCTTCAGAACCATCGTACTCCATATTGATCGGCTTATAGTGGTTAGGCAGAACGTCATCTAATATCTCCTCTGAGAATGGGCTGACCTACATTTGGGGAAAATGAGCTCTTTCCCTGGTTGGTCTTCTACTTCGTTGATGGTCATCGTAATGGGATCGAGAAAAGTTCGTTAGACTCTGCTCTGGATATGAGGAATGAATTTATTCCTCCCCTGCTCTGTCTATCTGTTCTTCGCTTTCTGGTCGAGGTTCACCATAGGCGAAACGCCTCTTCCTGGAGATATTTTTCTTATTCTTGCCTCTTTTACTCATATCTCCGTATTATTTTGCTGTTTGATAAGTTTACTTATTAAATCTACCGAATCTACGGTGGGGATTCATTATTATCTACATGTGTGATGAGGAGTAAAAGATGCATCAGCGCTGTACATGGTGGAAATCCTATTGTTGGTCGGATCACCTGTGTTAATATTAGCCAAGCCTTGCCAGAGTGCAGCGCTACCAGAGACAGCCTTACCAGAGCGCAGCGCTACCAGTGACATTGATCATAATTTCTTCTTCCTCGATGGTCCCTTTTCATTTAACTAGTGTTACACTCACACTAGTTTACAACTTTTAAGTTCTACATATGTACGAAATTTAATTACAAAAGCAAAACCTATTTGGAACTGAGTTGGTTCAGAATGAAGGAACAATTCCAAGTATTGGAGCGGACATGCCTTTGCTCGATTGTTATGATTTCGGCTAAGGAAAAAGATGGAGTATTTTTGAAAATTCCCGGTGAATTTGAAACGGGCAGAGTTCGGTGAATTGGGTCTCTCTTGGGTTCTGGGAATCTCACTAGTTTATGGGCAATAATATTGAGGAATCTTCGATTGTCAAAGAATCTAATATTTGAGGAATCTTGATCTGATGAAGGCCAACTTGACAACTCTGTGTCTTGTTCATTGAGCTCGTGGATTGGGGAAAACATCCAGCACTGCGAAAAAATACGAGGGGGAAGACTCTCATTTCTCAATACTTTATTTTAAATGCGTTATTTTCTGCTTACAATTTCTTACGATTTTGTTTAAATTGTTGGGTGCAAGAGTATGTCAGCACTGCTAATGGAGCAGCCACATGACAGCGTGACATATAATCTAAGGGAATCCGAAGCTGAAAATGATCATTGACCTGGCATTGAGATGCTCGCTATGTTTATCAATGACCACTACCAACCCAATCTTTGAATAAAAAATTATTTTTCTCTCTTTCCACATGTTCAACCCAATTTTTATCTTTATCAATAACCCACCATAATCTACACATTTTAATTTTTTTTATCATATCTTTTAATAATTAAATTGCAATGCCCCGCTATTTTAAATACATATTAGAATAGATAGTTGCATTAATTACGATATTTCTTTTGCATATTTAATTATTACTTGAGATTATTATATTAAGATAATATTACTTCAGCAAAGTTTGTACAAGAGAGGCGGAGTCTACAAGAGAGGCAGAGTCGGTAGCGCTGCATTCTGGCAGAGCTGGTAGCGCTACACTCTGGCAGGGCTCACAGAAAGGGTGGCTCTGGCGGCCTTGGTCATCTCTGGCAAGTGATTGTCAGCTCTGGAGAGGTAGAGTTGGTAGCGCTGCACTCTGGCAGGCTGGCTCTGGGAACGCTGCACTCTGGCAGGGCTCACGGCAAGGTTGGCTCTGGCGACCTTGGTCATCTCTGGCGAGTGATTGCCAGCTCTGGAGACGTAGGAAGCTCTGGAATGATTGTCAGCTCTGGCGTTTCACTCTTTAAACAGAGAGAGTATAATACCATTATTTATTTGAGAGCGTTTCATCAATAAATATTGGGTTAATTACGCGAAAAATCATGAACTTTGGTCGGATTTCCAAACTTTCCATGAACTTTTTTTTTTATCAAAAATTCCATGAATTTAATCGTCTGAACAATTTTTCCATACTTTTTTGCTCCGTTGAAGCTCCGAGCTGACATGGCAATTACGAGTTGACATGGCACCGATGTGGCGCCTATTATGACTGAAAATTGACACATGAAAAAAAGAGCAAAAAAAAAGAAAAAAAGAAAAGAAACAAAACCCCCATCGTCTCCCCCTTTCCCCCACCCCCTAAACCCTAATTTCCCTTCCTTTCGCCCGCCGCTGCCCAGATCCGCCGTCGCAGCTGAAAGGGCTCTGCGGCTCCCAGATCGAAAATCCCCACCCCCATTGTCTCCTCCCTTTCCCCCACCCCCAAAATCCTAATTTCCCCTCATTTTGCCCGCCGCCGCCGCCGTCTCTAAGAGGGCTCTGCGGCTCCCAGATCGAAAATCCCCACCCCCATCATCTCCCCCCTTTCCCCCACCCCCAAATCCTAATTTTCCCTCATTTCGCCCGCCGCCGCTGAGAGGGCTCTGCGGCTCCCAGATCGAAAATCCTCACCCCCCTTTCCCCACCCTCGAATCCTAATTTCCCCTCCTTCCACACGCCGCCGCACCAGATTCGCCGCCCCTGCCGCCACCGGCGCCGAGAGGGCTCTGCAAATAGAGGACAAAAATCCCCTGCCGCTCCCAGATCGAAAATCCCCTGCCGCTGAGAGAGCTCTGCAAATAAAGGACAAAATCCCCTGCCGGTGAATTTGACGGCGATGGCAGTGAATTTGATGAAGTTGCCTTGGATCTCCATCCCTCGCCCGATCCCCCCTCTCTCTCTCTGTTGTTGGCGGCCGCTGCGGTGGCTCGCGGCAGCTCCGGCTTTCGCCGCCGCCAGTCGCGCCTCCGCCGCGGTGGCTTGCGGCTGCTGCTGGAATTTAAGGTAAAACAACGTCGTTTTATCTCCCATCTAAACGACATCGTTTTGGTTCCCGTCCGGCATTGCCATGTCATATTTCAGGTCACTTAAAAATGTCATGTCAGCACTTAATTTGGGAATTTTTGAAAATCATGGAAAAATTGTTCAGACCATTAAATTCATAGAATTTTTTATAAAAAAAAAGTTCATGGAAAGTTTAGAAATCCGACCAAAGTTCATGATTTTTGGCGTAATTAACCCATAAATATTCATAGAATGAGGTATAATTATATATGATACTTAATATATTTGTCTTATTTTACTATTAGATATATGAATTCTACTATAATTGTCGTTTAGTAAATTTTTTGTAGTGATAAAGTATAACACCGTTAGGGATGGCAATCGGGTACGACGGGTACGGATAGTGACTATCCATACCCATACCCACGAACTAAATGGATAATGATTTTTAACCACGAAACTATCCATGGATATCAAATGGTATCCAAACCCGCTACCCGCGGATACCCGCTACTCATCAGGTATCCGCGAACCCGCTACTCATTGGGTATCCGCCACCCGCTATCCGTCAAATACCTGCTACACACTATCCGTCGGATATTCGTCACCTACTATCCGCCGGATACCCGCCACCCATTATCCATTGGATACCCGCGAAATAAAATTTAATTATAAATTTATAACAAATTTAACGGGTAATTGACGGGTATTTCACAGGTAATTGGCGTGTATTTTCACGGGTAAACGGGTTTCGCGGGTATGGATAGTAAGTATCCAAACCCATACCCATGAACTAAATGGATAGTGAATTACAACCACGAAATTATCTATGGATATCGAATGCCTCTCAAATCCACCCTAATAGGTTCGGGTTTCGCGGGTATTCATTATCCGCGGGTAAATTGTCATCCCTAAACACCGTACTTCCAATTTAATTTATAGAAGAAACAATTGCGACTTAGATATTTAGATTAGATATGCGAAGTTGGGCACGTCACGTGGGTGTGGGTGTGGATGCGAACACGTCACAAGCAGTGGAAATTATCACAAATAAATGAGAATGGTGGACTAGAATTGGAAATTTCGCTGATTTGCAGATGAGTACCGCTACGGTATCTGTTGTGGGTCCGGCGAATTGGGGTCAGAGGAGGGGAAGGGCAAAGTTAAGTACGCCGCGAGCGGCTCTGGTGGAGGCGAAGCCCCGATCGCTGCCAGCTCTCAGAGGAGGCGATGAAGAGAAGGGCGTTGTAACTCTTGCCCGACTCAGAGATTCCTCCGGCGCCGGCCCCGGCCCCTCTTCTAGAGACCGAGCCGATGATATGCAAGCAGAAGCGGCGGCAATGGCTCGAGCCGCTAATGCTTCTGTGTACAGCGCGGAGCTCCTGTCCGGCAAATACGGGTCGCGGCCAATCAGGGTGGCGCAGAGGGCGCTGGAGATATTTGCAGGGCTGGGTTCCTTTGCCTTGAATTTGTGGCTGGACCAACTCAGAGGGCAGCTTGATCGGAACCAGAGGCAGCGAGCAGTCCATCTTAGGAACACTTTCACTAGATTGGGCCCTACTTTTGTCAAAATTGGCCAAGGTCTATCCACCAGGCCTGATTTGTGCCCGCCCCTTTACATCGAGGAGCTTTCTCAGTTGCAGGCACATCTCTATTCTCTTCTTTACCTTTTTCGTTTCAAGAAAATGTGCCAACCTTTTTTGTGTGTGCTTTGTTGGTGAAGGATGCTTTGCCAACATTTCCAGATGCAGAAGCTTTTTCTTGTATTGAGAGAGAGTTGGGATGTTCGCTTGATTCCGTTTACTCATCAATCTCTGCATCTCCTATTGCTGCTGCCAGTTTGGGCCAGGTTTACAAAGCGCAGTTGAAGTGCTCAGGCCAGGTTGTTGCTGTCAAGGTGCAAAGACCTGGCATTGAAGAGGCTATCGGCCTCGACTTTTACCTAATCAGAGGCTTAGGTTCCCTCATAAACACATATGTGGACTTTATTACAAGCGATGTTGTTGCTCTCATTGATGAATTTGCTCGAAGAGTTTATCAGGAGCTAAATTATGTACAGGTTAGTACTTCTGGATAGGTTTGTCGTTTTGATTGTATCAATTATAGCTCTGTTAGATGTGAGCGGCAATTTTGAATGTTTATGCAGGAGGGGCAAAACGCTAGGAGATTTAAAAAGTTGTATGCAGACAAAGCAGATGTCCTTGTTCCAGATATTTTCTGGGACTACACAAGTGGAAAGGTGCTGACTATGGAGTGGGTTGAAGGAGTAAAATTGAATGAGCAAGAAGCCATTGAGAGACAAGGGCTCAAAGTTTTGGATCTAGTGAACACTGGCATACAATGCAGTCTTAGGCAGCTACTTGAGTACGGCTACTTTCATGCAGATCCTCACCCAGGGAATCTCTTGGCAACACCTGATGGAAAGCTTGCTTTTCTTGACTTTGGAATGATGAGTGAGACTCCTGAACAAGCAAGATCCGCCATAATTGGTCATGTCGTCCACATGGTTAATCGAGACTATGAAGCCATGGCTCGTGATTACTATGCTCTGGACTTTTTGTCACCAGATGTAGATGTAACTCCTATTGTGCCAGCTTTGAGGAGCTTCTTTGATGATGCACTCAATTCAACTGTGAGCGAGCTCAACTTTAAAACAATTGTCGATGGTTTGGGTGCTGTTCTCTACCAATACCCATTTAACGGTGACTATCTATTTCCTTGACTTCATTTATAACAAATTTATCTCAATACACTAACAGTTTGTTCCCTGTGGAGAAAAAACAAACTTGTCTTTGTTTCCCATGGTTTGCTGATAAGAATTAGATTATAATTATTAAATGTCATGAAGGAGGACTGATACTCAACAAAAGAAATGCAAACTATGTAGGGGGGTCTGATGTGAAAAACCATATGCTTTATGTTTCTTAGTTTCTACTCGGTTGTTAATGCTTAAAATTGGACATTGTGGATCTTCTTCAATTTTGGGGAGAAGAAAAAGTCTCCTTTATTATTGAAACAAGTGCAAAGCTTCTAAGAAACTCGTAGAGATGATCATGCTCTTACACTTAGAGAGGGAATAAAAGAAGAAAATTTGGCTGGATGATTAGTTAGAGCTAACTAATGAATCAGAAATAAGGTTGAAAAATAGTGAATCTTGCTTAGCTCTTACACAAGCATACTATTCTTTTAATCGGCTATTATCTGGGTAGGCCCTCATAGCCCGACACGAGTTCTTCTACTGGTATCTTTATCACTCTTCAGTCGTACATCATTAAACATATAATTTGTTTCTTCCTATTGCATTTTGAGTCTTGTTTCTATCAATTTGATTCGACTTGCTGGCCTTGAAACTAATTGAGTGCCTCAAGAAGTATGAAGGATTGTGTTAACATGATAGAGAGGCCTTGAAGCTGTGCAAGAAATAGTCTATAAGGACCGAGAATACTTTGCGTCCAAGTTGGGGTTGATATGGGACAATTTACACAAGTGCTGTGGATTCTATGAGGTGCTAAAATGCACTTAAAAAGGGGGATGAAGGTGGGGATTCATTTCGACAATCACTCCCTCAGTGGCGAAACCTCCTTGAGGCTTGATCTGTATGATCATATTTTCTCTGATCCCTGAATGTCCATAGACATGCATATAGCAGCAAAGGGAGTGAAGCTTCCCCACTTCAACGCAAGTGACCTGGTGGCTTGGATCACACAAGCCAAACAATATTCCCAAATCTAAAAAACCCGTAATAAGATGGTGGATCTCATAGTGGTTTCTACAGAGTGGACCACCCTAAACTAGATTTGACAGGTTTCTACAGTGCGTCATGTGAGACTTGTTTCTTTCAAGGAAACTAGCATGGTTTTGTTCTGCACATACTACTGACTCTCATTGTTCATACTACATGACGTAGCATCACATGAATGCTACAGTACTGAATCTCCCTTCTAGAGCAAGAAGAAGAACAAAACATTGTTTTCATTCTTAAATTAATCTTGCAGAACATGTTTCTGTGATATACTACATTTCTATGGTCTGCTATAATTCCAATAACTACTTGGATGTAAACTAGCATACAGAATCCCCATTTCCTATTCTTCTAGTACCTGTATATTCATGGCATCACTTCTTGCTATCAGATAATTTTTCATAGGTTATGATTTCTTTCACATTGTGTCTTAACAGTTTTTTATTTTTTGCAGTGCCTGCGTATTATGCTTTGATTTTAAGGTCTCTGACTGTTCTAGAAGGTTTAGCTCTGTATGCTGACCCCAATTTTAAGGTGCTGGCTGCATCATATCCATATTTTGCTAAAAGACTTCTTACTGATCCCAATCCATATCTCAGAGATGCTCTTATTGAGCTGCTTTTCAAGGATGGGAGATTCAGGCATGTAGTGTACTAACTACTAAATCATTTTCGTATTTTTTTTTTGCATGATGAGCTATACTCCTCAACATTTTGTTCATTTAGAAGCTTCGGTAAATTGTTTGCCACAGGTGGAACAGACTTGAAAACTTGCTTGTTCAGGGAAGAAAAGACAGAGATTTCAATGCCAAAGATGCTTTACAACCTGTCCTTAAATTACTATTGGGTCCAGATGGTGAAGTACTTAGGGTTTTAGTAATTAAAGAAGCAATTCAAGTAACTGAAGCTGTTATTGTGGGCTCGGTGATTGAATCATACAAATTAGTTCCTGATCTCATAAGGACTCTTATTTTTAATGTCAATGGGACTACTAGTCCATTTGTAATGAACAGTACTGAACAGGAAAGTATGATGGAGCTTAGGGCTCAAGTATTCAGAATATGGGAACTCTTACGATCGTCAGATAACTTTGATCCGAGTATTTTCCAGCCTATAGTGCAGGTAAGAATCTGGTTCATTTATTTGTGTAATTTATGATATAGTTCAAAAGGCTTTCTCATAGAAGATGATTAAATTTCTATGTTTGAAGCTCTAATATTTGAGGACTGGTAATACATACAATGTTTCAAGAAATCTAAAATACTTTAGGGATCTCCATCTGGCATTTATTGTAGAAGTTATTTATGAAGAATTTAAACTATTAGCAACACTTTGTAACTTCTACCAAAATTTTCCAGTAGATTCTCTTATTAATGAAGGATTTTGATCTTCAGTTTTATGTGGTATTCATGAGTCGCCATTCTCTGTTGAAGGATACCATGATTTGATAGAAGTGTTGGAGAAGTGTTAAAACTAAATGTTGTTTCTTTCTCAATTTTTGTAGTTCCCGCTAAAGTTCAATATCCAAATGTAGCCATAATATAATGATTTGACATGATTCATTTATGTGATATTCATGAGTCCCCATTCTCTGTTGGAGAATAACAATAATTAAATGGGTCTTCTGCTACTAAATGGAAATTGCTGGAATTTACAAAAGCTAAAACTCATGTATGCAGGTACTGCAAGAACCGGAAGCACGACAACTTGGCGGGCGTGTGGTTGGTGGAATTACTCAACGTCTGGCTGCTCGCTTACTGCAGCAAGTTCTCCGGGATCCACCAGCGGCTACTTCTCCAACATTGTAACTGTTCTTTCCATCTACTATCTTATAAGTGGTTCTTAATCTTACTCCCAGATTGGTCAGAGCTATCTTTCCTGGGCGCATCTGAAATTTATTATCTTAATTGAGAAGTGAAGAAAATATTATGGCCTCTTAATTTGTTTATGGATGGCTCCACCCCCCATCCACATGAATACATAATTAATCTTTGGCTTCTATATCTTTGTTCTTTTGTAAACCTGAAGTGATGATATATGATACCATTCCTCAATATGTAAATTTTCAGGCTCAGTAGATTTATCTTGTATATCTTTGTACTATATAAAGGGAAAAAATGTGAAATGATTTTACTTGGCATTCTTCCCGTATTTCAATTTATTGGCTGCACAGGCCATTTTATGATTTATTTATTTGTTTGTTTATGGGGGATTTATAGTGTCTCTCTTGTAGTCTGACTTCCATTGCTCCAATAATTTTGTTATTTTTAGAAGCCTGAATCGTCTCATTTCTAATTCCTCCCTGTTCCTTGAGAACTAACTGGATTTTATCCTTCTCAATGTATGACAAACACAACACCTCAACATTTTATTTGAGGCACATACTAATGATTTTGCTCCAAAAGAAATAAATCAATCCACTCTTTTTATATGCGTGAGATGTAACATGAAGTTGGCAAGAATACTATATAGTTACATACTGTATTTTCTCGATTGTAAACTTTATGTATGAGAAGTATGTGAAGGAATTGTAGTGATGAAGGTACATGCCCATATTCTCACAATTTTGCGAATGTTATCACTTGGCAATCCTCATCACATCATAAATCTTGACTAGCTCCTCTTTCACCATGAAAAGAACCGAAGCAGCAAACACACTCTGTACGATCTTCGTGCTCATCCCTTTGTAAAAGCTGCTCACTCCTTCATAATGTATCATCTTACTGATGGCATCAATTGTACCTGTTCCATCACAAAACCTACTTAAATAAAGATCTTTTGATGTTTGTGATGTTTCAATCACAAGCAGACATTACCAAATGTATTGTGGACTAATAATTTTACAAACCTGAATATCTTAATGAAATATTTCCACCAATCTCCTGCTTTGCTTGAAGTCTTGACTGCATATTTATGCACAAGAAAAAGTAAGATAATGTTCAGTCCTATTGAAAATCAGGTCCCTATATTGTTGTTGACAACACTGTTATACACATTTATGGAAAGTACATCATGTTTGCGTGGCATAAAAACTCATGCACCCTTTCTTATTCTTATAGTTAGTTCAGAAAAATCAAGATATCAAAGTATAGATGATTTTACCTTGACAACTAACAGGGGATATGTACAAACAGTTGCTCCTAGCTTTGCAATGGCCCCCACTACAAAGATCTATATACCATGAAAGCAATGAACCAATCAGTTTAGCAGTTGCACATGTTAAATAGTGATTGCAATTTGTTTCACCAAGGCGCAAATCAATCTAGTGAACACAAAAGGCTTGTAACTTGAATGAATGTGAGGTAGATGATACACCTTACAAAGTTTTTTTGGTTTCTTATTGTTTCTAACAAAAACCATTCATTGTTCGCTAGATTCTAATGGTGATTGTAAATTTGCATGGACTCCCTCACTCTATCAGCCTATCATATTCACATAATTTATATTATCAGCTATAGTGTGAGAAAGTATATTTGTGTGAATCTGCACCAAGTTACGCACTCTTGAATGATCATTGCATTTGTACATGTGCTCTACATGTCCAGCCGACAACTATGCTTAAACTTGGATATATGTCGATACATATACTACGCATATCAGAGAATCTGTGTGTGAAACAATATTTGTACTTGAGTGTGTCCGCACCTTTCCAAGCACCCACCATTCATAGTTTTGCTTAAGGTACATGACTGCTGAACTGGTGTGCATAAATTTTCTTACACCTTGTGCAACATCAAGATGAAGTTTCATTGATCAAGTGGAAAATGGAAAAGAAGTAGTAATGCAAGTCATGTCAACAGATTTACCTCTACGGCTTTTATATTTGTTGAACCTTGTTTCTTAGCAGATCGTTTACTCCTCAGGCGTTTTAACAAACTCTCATAAATCATGAACTGAATTGATGGATTGCAGACCTGGGGAGTCAAAATCAAACAGCATTTGCAGAAATTCAAATAACATCTTGAAAAGCTGACTTTGTTAGAAAATAATGCAGTAAACTAACCATTATAAGTGTTGGAATGATGCCTTTCCAGAATCCAGCAATTCCTGATTCATTATAAACCTCGCATGCCTACTAAAGATATTCAAATAGATGTCCGATTAAAACTAATATCAAATTAGATAAAATGATAAGAATGATAAAAATGCTTACTTCAAAGTATTGTAAGAGGAAATGCATGCTATTGCGGGAGTATTAAGATTTATTCCTTCATGAACTAACAAAAGATTGTAAAATTCAATCCTATGGCAAATTACTTATTTGAAGTGTCTCAGCGGGTTTACACATAAAGTATGCAGTTGACATGCTTTAAAAATCTAGCTAAGAGTGTATTTGAAACAATGTATACAGTAAATATCATACTATAATGCAATTTTCCATTTGACTGAAAATATCATTCAAACTAACAAAAAAGAAAAAACTAAAACAGCACAGTTACTGTAAATGCTTTCAGTTAAAAATATCATACTATAATGGAAGAAGACAATGTACTTGACTCATTGAAGAGAAATTACATGGGTTTGGCAAAAATTATACAACCATGGAGCATCTGCCATCTGGTATCTTCAGTAGGTTATACACCTCACTTTTAACTGTGAAATGGATGGGATAGAAAATAAATGTTTTCCAGCCTAAAATTTACACAGTAAACGGACACTAATGATGAGTAAGCCAAAAGAGATGAGGAAAGAAGATTATGGCAAGTAGGGGATAGAAAATAAATGTTTTCCAGCCTAAAATTTACAGTAAAAGGACACTAATGATGAGTAAGCCAAAACAGATGAGGAAAGAAGATTATGGCAAGTAGTATTCACCGCTTGAAATGTTCCATATGGGCGAGGCTTTATTGAATCAAGTTGAGCTAATTGGGTGGCCAAAGAAGAACGTGATAGAACATTCTCTGAAGCTTCCTTTAACAGAGCTTCCTTTTTGGCCTCTACAATTTTCCTTTCTGCTTGAGTGTAGGTCTGTGGAAATGAAAAATACATATCCTCAGAAGTCAACATATAGTGACACCTTAGTATATCCAAGCAGATGGTCTATGATGAAACCAGAAGTGTTTGGGTGTGGCCATGCCAAGGCATAATCGAGAGTGAGCAAAAAGGCCAGTTTTTCATTAATTCAAAGACTAGCAAAATGAAAAGTGTGGTAAAAGGAAAGAAACCACAGAAAGCAGATAAATTAGACTGTGCATTGAAACATTTTTTAAAACTGAGAGGAAGTGTTGAGCATAAATGAGGGTAGCTTACCTGCATACGAGTAACAAGAACCCATATAGGGTTGGTGAGCAATACGTTGAGAGAGCTGCAATGAGCACATACATAATAAACACAAAGGGAGGATATAATAACAATAGGTAACCCTAGCCCTAGGAAGAGAAGAAATACCCAGCAAGTGCAGCCACAATAAGCCAAGAAAGCATTCCTGGAGTGCCATCCCCTCGCCCTTTTCTTTTATTTGCAAGGGCAACAGCCACGGCCTTATTTTTGAAAGCCTGGTAAAAAGAGTAATAGATTCCCTGGAAGCTTCAAGTAGAGAGAAGGAATGAGCATTTAGCAAGATCATGAAACGCAATTCCACATGAATATGGCACCTGAGAAGCAGCAGTGCCCAGCAGAGATGGCTTGAGGCCGCTGTAAAGCCCTCCGATGCCTTCACTTCTAATGAGCTGAAAAATCTGAACGAGAGTGTTCCGAGGAGGTGATGCACATGGAATTGAGGCCTTAGCAACTCTCTCTGTCTGCTGCCGTGTATTCACCTGCACCAGCCGTAGAAATTTAGGGTAAACGCATAACAGTTACCTTTATAGCAGAGAGAGATTGAAGCTTACCGTCTGCAGAGGGTAAGTAATGATCTGGGCAACAATACCTCCGCCAGCTCCGGCAATCCCATTCACTATGGCGTTCGACATTCTCTTGCTTCCACTCAATTTCACACGCTCTTATCCTCTCAACTTTTTTATTTTTATTTATAATATAGAAAGAATCCTTTTTTCCGGAAAATATAAAACAAAAGAGTAAATGACACACATGCCCACGCACTACACCTCGAAGTCGAAGCGTTCATGTTCATTCTTTTCTTCTCAAGTTTGTTTGTGAAAATTGTGTAGAATGGAAAAGATATTGGGAGTGGAAGGAGGAGAGAAGGAAGTTCTGGAATTGAACAAGTATGTTGTGGGTTCGGTGCCGACTGTCATGTACATTCCTGAGTACATCTCGACTGCTGAAGAAGACCTCCTCCTCAAAAACGTATGTTATTGTTATGTATCTACACCTCCCCAAAACTTTGCATATTCATCTCACCTCTGACTTTGCAGATTTACCAAGCGCCGCTTTCCAAATGGAAGACTTTGAAGAATCGGAGACTCCAAAATTGGGGTACACATAAACACTCGTCTTATTTATTACTGCTGCAAATCATATCATATTGATTCGGAGATTGTAATTTGCAAATGACCACAGGAGGAGTTGTCCACGAAAAGGGTCTTCTTGCCCAAGAATGTAAGTTTCTTGATGCAACTTCATCTTAATCTTTTATGATTGGAAGATAGAGGAAATAGGGCTTAATGCTTCTAGCTCTTCTTGACTGAACTTTGCTCGCCTCTTGACCTGGCCCGGTCGGGGCTTTTCCTCTATATGGCTTTGAGAATAGAAGAACCTGCCCTTGGGGCTGGAAACGGCTGCTAATACCCCCTTAGGCTGAGGAGTGCAACCTTGATCGGTAAATCCTTTCCTTATTCAAGAACTTCTGCACCACCTTCTTAGCTTACAGCACAGCGTGTTCGCCACCACACTGGCTCCACCGGAGTTCTTCTGCTCTAATCTTCACGGTTTAGCCTGCACCCATTTCGCTCGCGGCTACTACGTGAATGAATAACATAGAAATAATGAATCGTAATGTAAATAGAGTTTGGATTCGAACGGCCAAGTTTCTTTCTTTTCAATTAAGACGTGTCCGGAATACCAGTTGTACGAGTGCCGAAGGAGAATTCTAAAAAATCTTTTTCCTAAAATAATCACTTAATATCTAATCTTTTCCTAGTTCTTTGTTCTATCAATGCAATGAAAGAACCATCCCTTCCTATTTGTTTGTCCAAATTTGACAAACGCGAATGCATTTGCTGCAGTCAGTGGACAAATGGCATTATTATCTGTTACTGTGTTTGTGGTTGTACGATATAGATGTAATGGTTACTCTGAGCAAATGTTTGGGCACTCTTTGCTTCTGATACTATGTCATTACTCACTCACCTCTCGTTTAAGCAAAACAAGAAATGGTAATAATAATCTACTGCTTATGCACTAGCATAACGGAACAGAGGTTTGCTCTCTTGTGAGACTGTTTCATGGATCCAAAGAATGCTGCCTCGGAGAATGTTTGCAGATCTAGGAGTGCATAACTTGAAAATATTTGTTCCAACATTTTCCGCTGCAGAAGTAGCTGATATTTTGTTTCCAATTTTCTGGAGGATTGACCATGATGACTTATATGTGAAGTTTGGGTACAGCAACAGAAGTTGAATGTCCAAGTTCTTTGTGTTTTGCAGTGCCATCCTGGCTAAAAAGAGTTACAAATAGAATATGCGAGGAATCAAAGTTGTTCCCCTCAGCAATCAACCATGTGCTTATCAACGAATATTTGCCTGACCAAGGAATTATGGTGGGTGCTAAATTCAAGTTTATTAGGTAGATCTGCAAAGTTATTGGTTATCTATATTTGCTATTACTGTTATGTGGAAAGCGGAAGGGTGAAGAAAGTAGCCCAAATCCGCTGAAGTTGTATGGTCTTTCCTACTCTGGAACTTTGATTGCACTGTTTTGCAATTTCTTTCTTCTTAACAGCCACATCAGGACGGACCTGCATATATGCCTGTGGTGGCAATTCTATCACTTGGGTCTCCTGTTGTTATGGACTTTGTTCCTCATCCTAATTTAGAGAGCACAGCGGAAACATCAGAAAACGATACTCAAGACATAATTTACGAACCTTCAGTTACAAAGGGCTACAAGTCCAGCAAATACCTTCCCTTTTCTGTGGTATTAATGCCTCGTAGCTTGCTGATATTTAAAGATATGGCGTACTCAGGTTGCTATTTATTTTACGTCTATTTGTTATTGTGTATGTTCATCCCTTGCTGTTGTTTAAACATAGAAATCATGTTTTCTTCCAGATTATTTGCATGGCATAAAGGACTCTGAGAATCACTGCTATGATGAGGCAAGATGAGACATGCAAACAATTTCTGAGGAAATACAAATTCATGCATTTGGTTTGTATAGAATATTTATGGTCCTCCATTTGGTGCAGGCTGTAAATGCTATCAATGGTCCAAGTCATGATGCTGAAACACTGGCAGGCTTGAAGATTGATGGAGGTGACAGGGTGGTTCACCGGACTACTACAAGAGTTTCTCTTACGTGTCGGCTTGTGACAAAAGTTCACAAACATCTAATAAAAATTTAGAGCGATGCATAGATGAAACTTTATAAGGCTTTCTCCGGAAAGACTGTTTCAGCAAGAGTAATAAATATCTCCTTCCCTGACCATAATGTAGTAGTGTCGTCTGCTTCTATACTAATAAGTTTCTTAACAAGTTTCCCTGTTTGGCATATGCATGCATATTTGTTTTTATGTTTGAGGGAATGCCGACCATGTTAGTTAATGCATGTGAAAGTAAAAAATAAGATATGGGAATTATAGAGGTTAAATATGTGTATTCATTCTGAGAATGAAAAGGAATATACAGATATGTATACGCACATTTATTAGACTAGCTACCATCTTCTTCTTCTTCTTCTTCTTCTTCAACTGTATAGGGCAAGCCTGGGCAAATCCTTGACAATGCCGCAGAGTTCCTGTGTGGCGGGGAGGTTGTACTCATCCCTCAAGGAGAGTGCTGGTGAGACGACACTAAAGTAGAACTGCTGTCCCAAATATGCCCTCTCCCTCATATCAGACCTCAGGTTCCACATGCCAGCATTGTCAAGAGTGGTCATGATTGCAGCCCATGAGTTGGGGTAAACCTGAATGGTGTGCCTGCTCACTGCGTCCAACAGATTGTAGTTCTTCCTCTTCTCGGGGGTCCACGTCCCAGGCTCAATTGCAACCGCAAAGAAGGAGTATCCATCCAAGTGCCATGTCTGGATAGTCTTCTCCTGGTTCTCGAAGATGATCTCCACGAAGTTCCTGAAGGTTGCATTCTTCACGCTGGGTGCCACCACAACTTTGTCTCCTTGTACTGCCTCATCCTTGACAAGATCGTATTTGAACACTTGGTCCACCTTCCCGAAGTACTCCGCCAGTTTCAATGGGGTTTCACCATCCACATGGGATACACCGTTGACAGCAAATCGGAGCTTGCCATCCACCACTTGGCGGGAGTTTGAGAGCTTGATAGTGCGGGTGATGTTGATCTGCCCGTAGTGGTAGGAGCCCTGTGGGTTGGGGCGGGCGGCACTAGCAGTGAGGTTCCACCTGAAGGAGCGGAACTGGTTGATGGACCATGCAATACCGACGGAGTTCTCCGGAGGGGGTGGTGGAAGCTCAGGGGATGCGGGCCCGTTGCCGTTGGCGTAGTGAACGGTGGCCACGGATGTGAGGACTTGCTTGAAGAAGCGGCTGGAAGCAACAAAGTAGTAATCCTTGGGGGTTTGATCGGCAGTGACCAAGACAGACATACATTGGCCGACGTGGATATCTAGGGAGTCGTACACATTCTGCACGGTGTGGGATCCCTCCATCTCCACCAATTTCATGGCGTGGCCCTGGATTCTGAAGTTGACAGTCAGCCTCATTCCCACATTGCACACCCTCAACCTGTAAGTCTTTCCGGCCTCCATGGTGACGAGGGGCTTGGCGACTGCATCGCCAACCTTGCTGGACTGGCCATTGATCTGAATGCCATCGGGCTTGCCAATGGACCGGCCGGAATCAAGAATGCTCTTGAGGGTCTTGTGGCCCTTGTTGTACCAGTCTCCGAGGAGGATAGCATGCTCTTCAGCAGGGGTATCAAAAGGGACAGGAATGAGAGGGCGGCTGTGGACCTTAATCATGCCCATGCCGCCAGAGGCGCGGTGGAGGGCAGTGGTGGGGAAGTAGATATAACTGCCAATCTGGTCCTTGACTTGGAACTGATAGGTGTAGTTATGGCCAGGGAGAATGGGGCACATGGTGCCGGGAGTGCCGTCCTGCCAGGAGTTCTTCCTCTGCTGGACGCCGGCCCAAGTGAGGAGGAGAGGCTCATCGATCTCGTTGAAGACATTGACGACGATGTTGTTGTTGGAGGTGCAGTTGATCTCGGGGCCGGGGAACTGACCGTTGATGAGAATGCCCTGCTGAGGGACCCCCAAGGGGGAGATGGTGCCATAGGTCACATGCCATTCGAAGAAGAGATAGGGATCCCCTGCATTGGCAATTGTCAAGAGGCATAGGAGAGGTAGAGCCACAACAAGGGGTGTCCTAATAAAGGAACCCATTTTTTATTATTATTTTTTTTAAAGAAGAAGTAAAAAGAAGAAGGCGAGCTAGTGCCTTCTTCTGGCAAGAGAAGAATGGTGTTGTGGGAATGAATGTGAGATTGAATTTATAGGGAGGTTTGTTATCAAAATGAATGGTGTGTCATCCATCATCCGCTCATTCTCCTCCTTTTTCGCTCCTCTTTTTTCTTCATCTCCATTTCTCCCAACCTAGATGGTGAATGCTCATCATTCCTCGCTCATTCTTGCCCTTTTCTCTTTCAATTTCTCGTAGCCTAATAAGTAACTACCATGCTTTTACAAAATTATAATTTGGCTATACTATAAATAAATATTTTCATTACAAAAGTATGGTAATAAATGACTATTAATTAGTTAAACATCAAATTTTCACTTAAGCAACATTGGATTCAAATCTATGTATGAAATGATTAATCGAAGGTGTCACCTTTATTTTATTGGATTGCCTATTTCATCTTGTATTACAAGGTGCAAAATTTCACTTAAGCAACTTCAAGGTTTGCATGAATTTGAATATTGCCCATCTCATGTAATTTGAATGAATGAATCCGAACGAGTATCTTAGGCAATACACTACAAACCACTAGCTAGCTAAAATGTCCACAATCAAGCTAGCCTCGAAATGAAACAAGTTACTATTAGAGTTGATAACTAGACAAACAAAAAGACAAGTCTAGTAAGAAAATGACTTGGAATTTTATTTACTTATCACCATGCATGTTTCGTGGACATATATAACTTGAAATAGAGGTTCATCATATTCAATAAGTAACATGAAAATAAGGTGCATGAATATGATTGATAGCTAGAATGATGAATTAATGGTAATCTTAAGACCCTAAAAAAAGAAATGATGATAATAGATAGAAGAGCAAAGAGAGAGCAATTGTCCCAAGTAAAAGAATGGATGAGAGTGCAAAGAGGATATGGAAGGATGATATGTGATTAGAAGTTTACCAATTTTTTTTGGCAGCTAACCATCCAAATTTGAGTTGTCTTCTACAAAACCCATTGATTTAATTCATTTGCGAAAGAAATATAGTCAATCTTAGTGTAAATTAATGTACTTGCCAGAAGAAGACATTATTACACCTTCATCTTCTTCTTCTTGGCAGACGAGGTGATACCAAAAAGAAAAAAAGAAAAAAAAACATACCACCATATATAACTAAGCATGGGCTCCTGTAGTAGACCCATCTTTGCGGCGTTGTGTGTATGGCTAGCGGTGGTTGCTACGGCGGAGGACCCTTACCACTTCTTCGAATGGCACGTGAGCTACGGCACCATCTCCCCTCTGGGCACCCCCCAGCAAGGCATTCTGATCAACAACAAATTCCCCGGCCCCGAGATCAACTGCACCTCCAACAACAACATCATAGTGAACGTGTTCAATGAGCTCGACGAGCCTCTCCTCCTGACCTGGTCGGGCATTCAGCACCGGAAGAATTCATGGCAGGACGGCACCGCCGGCACCATGTGCCCCATCTCCCCCGGCCACAACTACACCTACAAGTTCCAGGTCAAGGACCAGATCGGCACCTACATTTACTTCCCCACCACGGCCCTCCACCGTGCCGCGGGGGGTATGGGCATGATCAAGGTCCACAGCCGCCCTCTCATCCCCGTCCCCTTCGACAACCCCGCTCAAGAGCATGCTATCCTCCTCGGCGACTGGTACAACAAGGGCCACAAGACCCTCAAGCGCGCTCTTGATGCCGGCCGCTCCATCGGCAAGCCCGACGGCATTCAGATCAACGGCAAGTCCAGCAAGGTCGGCGATGCTGCGGAGCCGCTGCTGACCATGGAGGCAGGCAAGACTTACAGGCTGAGGGTATGCAACGTGGGGATGAGGCTGTCGGTGAATTTCAGAATCCAGGGGCACACCATGAAACTGGTGGAGATGGAGGGCTCACACACGGTTCAGAATGTGTACGACTCCATGGATATCCACGTCGGCCAATGCATGTCCCTCTTGATCACCGCGCAACAAACCCCCAAGGACTACTACTTCGTCGCCTCCACCCGCTTCTTCAAGCAAGTCCTCACGTCCGTCGCCACCATCCGCTACGCCTCCGGCAATGGCCCCGCCTCCTCCACCCTCCCGCCGCCTCCTCCCGAGAACCACGGCGTTGCCTGGTCGATGAACCAGTTCCGCTCCTTCAGGTGGAATCTCACCGCCAGCGCCGCCCGCCCCAACCCGCAAGGCTCCTACCACTACGGCCAGATCAACATCACCCGCACCATCAAGTTGGCTAGCTCCCGCCAAGTGGTGGACGGGAAGCTCCGCTTCGCCATCAACGGGGTCTCCCATGTGGACCCCGGAAACTCCGGTGAAGTTGGCCGAGTACTACGGGATGGCCGACAAAGTCTTCAAATACGATCTGGTCAAGGACGAGCCGCCGAAAGAGACCAACGCCAAGGTGGTGGTGGCGCCGAGCGTGAAGAACGCAACGTTCAGGAACTTCGTGGAGATCATCTTCGAGAACCAGGAGAAGATGGTCCAAACATGGCACCTGGACGGCTACTCGTTCTTCGCGGTGGCCATCGAGCCGGGGAGGTGGAGCCCCGACAAGAGGAAGAGCTACAATCTGCAAGATGCAATCAGCAGGCACACAGTGCAAGTATACCCCAACTCGTGGGCGGCGGTGATGACGACGCTGGACAACGCCGGAATGTGGAACCTCAGATCGGAGATGAGGGAGAGGGCGTATTTGGGGCAGCAGCTCTACTTGAGCGTCGTCTCACCGGAGCACTCCTTGAGAGATGAATATAATCTCCCTCCAACGCAGCTACTATGTGGTATCGTCAAGGGCAAGCCCAACCTCGCTCTCTACAGCTGATGCTCATCATCAACCAACTACCTTTATTCCATTTTTTCCAACTAAACCACATATAGCTTAATTAATTTGTTTCTTATCATTTATTATGTAAACTACTTAGGTAGGATTTTTAATATATAATGCCATTTCTACTTCTTGTACGCGGTCGCTTCTGCAATTTCCTATCGATACTCCACAAAAAGCAACTCTTAGTTTAAATAGCATTGTTCCTCTCCTTCTCCTATAAGCAGAAAAGTGCGTGTATTTGCTTAGCGGTAAATGGTTAACATTCAAGACCTGAAGTCCTGAATACGAGTTCATTGTGGTACGTAGGGATGTCAGTCCAGCCTAAAATCCGGGGGCCGACCCGAATAACCCGACAAAATTAGAAGGTTAGGGTTGAAAAATCACAACCCGATTATAAATCGGGCTAGCTCGTTCGGCCGTTGGGCTACTGTTGTTGTTGTTGTTTTTTTTTTTTTTTTAATTGAATTCTAAAATATTTTAGAGTTTAGGCCTTTAAAGTTTGGCCTGAAATCGAAATTTTTTCGGCCTCACTAGTCACTAGCACGCCTCCATCCCTCACTTCAGCCATTCTTCCTCTATCGCCGATCGATCTACCACCTCCAGCCACGCCGCCCTCCCCTCCGGGGCATCCACTCCCACCGGGCAACCGCGCCTCTTTATGTATTAAAGATATATAATTTATATTTTTAATATCTATGTATATTTTATACATTATACATTACATCATTAAGAATAATAAAATACAAATGATAATTTTATTTTTACGCCTATAACCTGGTTAGCCCCCCGATGGGCTAGCCCGAAACCCAAACGTTTAGGGTTAGGGTTGAAGATTTACAACCCAAAAAAATCTCCAACCCGGTTAGCCCGCACCCGATTAACCCAGAATCCGATAGGGCTAGCCCGAAAACCCGATGGGCTGGCCCGATTGACATCCACGGCCTTTAAATTTCTTCATTTATTAGTGTAATAAAAAAAAATATCAAAACACTCAAATAAACCAATCGACAAAGTCTTTCGTTTAGCCGTTCGCTACACAAGCACAATAAGCAAAAAATGCTCACTCAAACAAACCAAGTTTCAACATTCATGACAGAGCATCCCTTCCTAGCTAGGAACCCACTTCAATTTTCTAGCAGAAAGAAAACACAATTCCACTCTATTAAAAAAGATGTCTAATTAAACAAGGAAGCCAATCTTTTGGCAGAAAATGTACTTATTAATTTATTTATGTATCATTCCATCTATCTAGAATCAAGCTGATCAACTTTCACAAATGTACTCTGATTGAAGAAGAGGGCAGACTTATTCAGACAAAATCGAGACATGAATAAAGCAGAGCACTAGACAAGCAGCAACACAGATGCGCACACCCAATCAATCAACCACAATAAATGATGTCACATATCACAATTGGTTTGAGATATCAGACTGGTTGACCATATTCTCTCCCACGTTCACCTTTGAGGAGGGTCCACTGTCCTAACATTTGCACCAGTCATTCCCTCAATTCTATCTTTAGTGATCTCCACAAAGTGACCCACCATTTCATGGAACTGCTTCAGGCCAGACAGCGGGAGAATTATAGATGAACGATCTGAACCAGTAACCTGCATTTTATTTTTTTCATAAGTTTTAAGGGAAAATGCATGAGACAAACTTTATAAATAAACATTCCCTTCCTCACCTCTGATATTCTCAAGAAATGTCCTCTGTTGTTGCTACCTAGATCAAAGAAAAACTTCTTTTGATCAGCTCTTATCACTTTGGAGACTATGTCATCAGGTGGTGGCAGATCAGAAGAGCGATCAACATTCAAGTCAGCCGCTGGGGCAGATTGGGAACTATGACTTGATATAAAACCAGCCCCCACATCATCTGAAAGCCCGACAAGGCGTTCCGGGACTTCGGAGTTCTGCTGATGCTTACACACAACCAGAAGTTCACATAATGAAGGTTTGCTTTCTGAGGCACTCAGTAATATTTACAGCTACATAATGAAATAATGAATCCACATACCTGATTTGGAAGGATGACCAGCCGTGAAGTTTCATTTATTTCGCCCAAAATATTTCTGAAGGCCGCCCACCCTTCATCACGAGCACTTCCAGCAGGAACAATAATAGTACTGCGGTTTCGGCTGACTGAAGCTTCGGATATCTGCAGGCAGAGTCTAATTAGTGAAAATGAGTTGCAACTTATTTACATAAAACAGCTTCACATTGAGGTGGTCTCCATCAACACACGCAAGAGCATCTTCTCTTTCTAATTAAATATCTTCCACAAGAATGCACATGGTTAATATTTCCGAATTCACAAGCATGTTTCTGGTAAATGGCCTTAAATTTTGATTCCCAATCGCTATAACAGAAAAAGCAAAGAGGATGGAAAGAGGTCATGGATTCAAAAATACAGCATTTACAAAGTTATATTGCAGCATAACAACAAAAAAGTTCATCCTTCGGGGATTTCAAATAAGCAATGCCAGGAAGTATCAACATTATCTTGTTAACAATGTGCTACTGTATGTTATAAGCATTCAGAATTAAAACCTAGAAACTACTTAGAGCTACTCAACATTGTTTTCTAGCAAGTCAAGAAGCATATAGGTGTTTGCTCTGGATATGGGGAACTGAAAGTTGAAATATGCGTCTTAACTACAAAGATAGACAACAAACATCAGCCAACAGTGATGGTTTTAGTTAATAACCCAGCAAACATACACAAAAACACAGACATTTTGATATCAAATCTAATGGATACAAGTATGATTAAGATGCATTGATTCCAAAGGAAGAAACTGATATTGATCATTGCTATTTAGAACTACAAACCCATACTTCTTAATTGAATTTTGCACATGAAAATATAATCAAAATGAAATGGAATATAATCATTAGAATGTTTTAGTTACTTTTTAAGAGAAGACCTTAGTAGAGGCAAATGTACCATAAAATGCATTGCAAGGTTTTATAGTTTTACCAACTGTGAATTGAGGAAACAAAACTAAAACTTACATATGACATTTCTTTAAGACATCTTTTCACTAACTGGAAATATTTTAGAGCTCAACAGCTTACACTCAAAAAAAAAATCGTGTCTTTATAGCGTTTGTCAATGCAACTGCATTGTGGTGTTTACTAATAGACTGAACGTTCAATTCAATAAACAGAAGTAGCTGAAGCAAATAATTGCTGATAAATCATAGAGAGAGCAACTAACTTTGAGAAAGCGGCCTCTTCTGTTCTCCCCAACATCAAAATAAAAAACCTGCAAACAGATATGAGGAAAGGAAAACTTAAAGCACGGAAGAAATTAAAGAAAGGGCACAGAAGGGGGGAGGGAGGGGATGGGAGCATGGTGCGTGGGGTATATCAAAGGGTGCCTTGGTATCGAGCTGGAGTTCTTTGCTAAAGACATCCTGGTCATCAGAATTGACATAGTAATTGAAGAGATCGAGGAACCAGGCGATGCCGTTGGAAGGTACTATGATGGTGGACCTTGTCGCCGAAGTCTTCTCGGAGATCTTGAGGTAACGCCCACGGGGATTCTCCTTGAGGTCGAAGTAGAATAGCTTGTGCTCCACCTGCAGTGTTTTGCACAGCAGCTCCACATCATTCCCCCCTCCTCCGCCACCGCCGCCACCACCGGAAGAATTCCCCTCCATCTACAATACTGTGCGAGTGGAAGCAACTTTAACCTCCAAACACAATCAAGTACTAAAATTGTGGCACCAGGGCGTCCGGCGACGACCTTGACAATCCAAAAAATTGAAAATTGGCGAGCGTAATTGGAGAGACGGCGGCGCGATAGGGTTTTGAGGGGAGAGGTCGGAGGAGGAAAGCCGTAGCTTAATTTAGGTCAGTGTGAATTGCGTTGCGTTATCTAATTTTGGGGAAGGCTTGCGGTTGCGGCTGCTCACCACATGGCGTCCACCTCCGCCAACTTGCCAGCCCCTAATTCCCAATTTCCAATTGTGCCCTTTTCCCCTCCACTCAATTTTTACTATTACGCTACATTTATTTACTTATATAGAAACAGAGTGAGTAACGTCACCCAAAATCCTTCCCGCCCATTGCCATTCCCCACCGCGGCTCTCTCTCTCTCTCTCTCTCCCCAATGCCTGCTGATTTGGGTCTCATCAAATTGGATGACGAAATCGACGGAGATGAAATCGGCACCAGAAATTTCCGCTTCTCCAAGATTGGAGAATCCGTCCCTATTCTCCAGTCCGACGGCGCCACCTCCCACTTCGACCCCCAATCCCTTCCTTCCCAGCCTTTGGCCGTCTCCGAGCGCTTCGGTCTCCTCTTTCTAGTACATCCGCAGGGCCAAGGTAATTTGCCTCTCTCTATCTTTCAAAAATCAAATCAATTCTCCTTTCAAATTATTCCTACTCTTGTTTTGGGGTTTAGGGTTTTATGTTGCTCGGACCAAGGACGTGATGGCATCGGCCGAGGCCATCAAAGACAAAGGACCAGCCCCGTCACTACAGGAGTTGAGCCTCGTGCATGTTGCCATTGGAACGGTTTCAATACTGGCCCTCGCAGCCGATGATTCTTTGCTCGCTGCAACTGTTTCTAGTCACGTCCATTTCTTTGCTATTAGTGCATTGCTCCATAAGGTATATTGTTACTTATGCATGTCTATGGCATTTCTATACAGCTAAATCTGAGTTTGGCTTCTAAGGTTATTGTTTTAGTTTAAGAACTGTCATATATTGCTCAATGTCCAACTGCAGTTTGTTCTCTTTGCTTCTTGATCAATTAACTAAGAAAACTCTTTTGTATCTGAATTTTGAATTGCTTATTAAATGGACTTTGAACAGGACCAAAAGCCCTCATATTCAGTCTCACTTGAAGATTCCCTTTGCATCAAGGATGTACGTTGGGCTAGAAAAGATGCAAAAGCTTATATTATTCTTTCGACCAGTGGAAAACTATATCATGGATCCGGTCAAGGTCCCCTTACTTGTTTGATGGAAGATGTTGATTCTGGTATGTCTCAACTCTTGCTGCATCCCTTTGTTTTCTTAATCTTAACCAGAGAACCCTCACAGAAATTATATCATTGTTTCGTTTCACAGAAAGAATATCATTCACATAATCTTTTTCAGGTTTGTGAATGGTATCACAACATTTATTTAAACAAGACAAAAGTCTACCATGAAAATTGTTTTCATTTTCTTGATATAACCATTTTCTTCCAGTGATGTCAGTGTATTACTTGCCATCTCATCTTCTTCTCATAAAACCTCCCATGCATAAAATTTGGCTATCTTTTTGTACTCGTATGAATTTCTGTCTAATATATATTTTTTCTACATAGTTGACTGGAACATCGGAGACAATTATATTGCAGTGGCAATAAACAATGTTATCAGCATTTTATCGTCTCACTTTAAGGAAAAGTTAAGATTCTTGCTATCTTTCCAATCGGTCATTGGTGATGCTGATGCTGGTCAGGTTATCAAAGGTTTTGCTCTCTCTCTGTGTGTGTGTGTGTGTGTGTGTGACTGTATATATATATAGTGATAATTAAAGGATGAAGTGGGGGACTTCTCTCTTAGACTGTAACTGGGTGATAATTGTAGGTGTGTATTAGGCTAGCGAGTTCTGATACCACATGAGTAATATGAATAGATCTTGAGACTTGAGTATTGCAAGTTGAAAGCTAATAAGTTGTGAGATAGAAGAAATTCAAAATTAAATGCATGCCCTTTCTGTTGCATTACAGGGAATCATTTTCATATGTAAGCAATAAAAAGTAGGTCTCTAGCTGTCTCCCTCATAAACCATAAGTAGCAAGGTCTCTCAAAGAATTTGGTTAGAATTGATTATGCATCTCCTTATTTAATAACTTGCTACCATTAATATATCATTACTGTCGATTTTGTGTAGTGGATTCCATCCGATGGATCCGTCCAGATAGTATAGCTGTTGGATGTTTCGAATTAAATGATGATGGTGAGAAGGAGAATTACATTGTCCAAGTAATCACAAGCAGGGGCCGAAGACTTACTGATGTACGTTTATAAATCCTTCTCATTTTGCTGCTTCATAAAGATTTCTATGCTTCTGTTTATATTTATAGTTATTCAAATATTGAGGTGCCCTTTCCTTTAGTATTCTACAATACTCCCTCCGTCCACCAATTCTTGTCCTACCCATTTTTAGTAACTATTTCCTTAACAAATAAATCATTTTTTCTTAAAAGTCGTGCACCCTTCTCCAATCAACAAATAAACAATATACTTTTTCTTAAAACCCGTGCCCCCTTCCCCTAGGACATGAATTGGCGGACGGAGGGAGTATTCTATTTCTTATATATTATGTGATCTAAGAAACTAGTATTTGTTTCTGTATAGTTTCATTATTGTGATAGAGGTAAAGAGAACACGAACACAAATATGGAACTAAGAGGAATTATATAGATAATCAAAAAACGAACTACAACAGAGGAGGAACTCTCTCTCTGCCCAAATGGCAATTAGCCACTGATTTTCCAGCCAAAAGATCCTAGACAAGTCCCCCTGTGAAGGAGAGAGACTTGTTTTATTTCATAGCTTGACTTCTAGGGGAAGTCAATAGTAGCTTCCAAGAGAAGCTTAACTATAAAGTGGGCTTGCTAAGCCCATGCAGGAACTAGCAGCCCAAACTTATACTTAATTAAAACATACTATGCTAACACTAAAGAGGTAATAAACAAAACAGCTACACGCTCGCGTTCGACCTTCTACGATAAAATCTCTCTGCTACAACTTCTCCTTCCTTCCAAACAGCCTTGTCCTCAAGGATGAATTCTGGAAATTGCCCACTGAACTCATCCTCCGCCACCCAAGTTGCCTCGTCGATCTCCTTATCCTTCCGTTGCACCAATAACTGACGGACACACTCATCTCCCATCATCTTAAGTTGTGAGTCATTAGAAACTGGATGCAAGCTCAAAGAAGCTAGAAGTAGCAGCCGGTAAGCAAAGGGACCGATCCGCTTGAGAGTTTGAAAAGGTCCATAAAATTTTGCAATTGACTTTACCTTGGTTTTAAAAAGCGCGCTTAAGCGCAAAAAAGCGCACGCTTTTGGTGAAGCGCACATCTGGGCTTTTCTCTGAGCGAAGCACACTTACCTACAGGAAGCGCGGAGAAGCGCGCCTAGGCGAGAAGCGCTGAAGCGCGGGCTTTTAGTATGTTACGGTTAGGTTTTTAAATTTTAAAAAAACTAGGTTTTATTTCATTAAAACAAATGCATGCCTCCCCTCTTCTCCCATCCCTCTCGCGACCCTAACCTGTTCTGCCCACCGTCCGGCGCCGCCAGCCGTCGTGCGCCGCCTCCAGCCGGCCGCCGTCGTTGCCAGCTGTCCGCCGCCGCCGGTCGTCGTCCAAAGGTAAAGTTTCCATTTTTTCTTAGATGAGGATGAGGATGAGGGTGGGGAGGAGATGGAAGAGGACATTGGTGAAGACAAAGATGATGAAGGAGATGGGGATGATGCACTTAATGATGATGATTTTTGATTAGTTGCTTGAGATTTGATTAAACTTTTAGACTTGCTTACTTTAAACTTAAGTATTTGTGTGTTTTAACTTTTTTTTTTTTGATGAAATTACATTATAAATAATACAAACCACACACACACACCCACCCCACCTAGTGGTTATTGTGGCCGAGAGTATTCGAACCTGTGACCTCTTGGGCAACAGGCAACCACCCCAACCACTAGGCCATCCCAAGGGGACAATGTGTGTTTTAACTTTTAAATTAAGTATTTGTGTGTTTAAGTATTTGTGTTTTTTGCTATAAAATATATTGTAGGTAAATATATTAGAATTTTTTAGGTTTTAGCGCGTTTCGCCTATGAAAAGCCCGCGCTTTCACCAAAAGCCCGCGCTTTAGGCCCCGGGGCAGTTTGCGCTTCGGTGCGCTTCGCGCTTTTTTAAACCAAGGACTTTACACACCTTGACCAGAATAAGAACCAAAGATATGGTCGAGGCTTGAGAAAAACTGTGTGGCCGACCTCAAACTGCACATCTCTAGCTGCTAACTCATCGACCACTGCTCTGACTCTGCTCTGACTCTGGTCTCAGATGGTAAAAATCTCCCAAGCTTTGGAGAAGGGCTCCCAATCACAATTTCAAAGGATGTCGACCCTGTAGATGAATGGAAGCTAGTATTACAACAATACTCAGCGCATGCTAGCCAACTTGCCTCTACATGTTGCACCTTGCACGTTCGGGCTAATGACAATGCGTGATAAACTAGACCTAATTCGCCTCGAAGAGTAAGAACTCGGCCGTTACATTGAAACTGCACTGTCATTTGACTCCAATCAGCTTGCACTTCTCCAAGGGTGGCTAGCCACGCAACGCCAAGCATCATGTTAACATTTCCCAGCTCAAAGACATAACATTCCACGTTGAACTTTTCGCCTCCCAATTCGAGTGGCAACTTTCGGCATACCCCAACGATAGCGGCCTTACGGCCATCACCAAGACATACTGCAAAAGTTTGGCTTGTGTTGATCGGAAGCCCAAGTTTGGTGGCCATGTTGAGGGATATGAAGCAGTGGCTTGCTCCACTATCAACCATAACAAGCACCTCCTGATTCCAGATGGTTCCTTTTAGTTTCATCGTCTGTGGCTCATCAAAACCCCGTGCTGCAAGTTGGGAAAGTTCCAACATCCATAAATGAGGTGTTTGATTATGTTTCTCCTCTTTGTCTGGTGGCAGACCCATTTCCTCAACTGGCAAGGCATCTTCATCATCCCCATCAGAAATAATAAATACTTGTAATGTCTTATCAGCACAGCGGTGCATTGGCGACCACTTTGCATCGCACCTGACACATAGTCCGGCCTTCTGTTTTTCCAAGTAATCCTTGTGAAATTTGATGAGTTGATGCGGGTAGATGATTGTAATTGGATCCAACAGAGCTAGAACTTTGGGAAGCAAGTGAATCTCGATTCTCCATCCCCGAGCCGCTGCTCACTGTTCCGGAACTGATTCTTTGGCTGTTTTTATCATTCTGAAAATTTGGAAATGAGTACCGGCTCCAATCACCACCTCCCGTTACATTATCATTGACAGGAGTTGAAATCTCAGTGTGTTCATAGCCTTGAAGAGCACCAATCTCCCTCTCCACTTCTTTAGCTATATATATGGTTTCAAATAAATCTTTGGCTTTTCGTGAGCGTATACGCATACGTATTTCGTCACGTAGCCCATGTAAAAACATTCCAAGACAATAGTTTTCAGCGAGGCCAGGAACGTGCACTAAACACGAAATAAAAGAGTTGATGTATTCACTTACTGTTCCTGTTTGAGTGGTGTACATCAGGGCTTCAAATGCATTAACCATAGGGTCCTGGCCGTACATCTTTAACATCTCAGACTTTAGTTGGCTCCATGTTAAATATGGAAATCTGGAGCGTGTCAGGTGATACCAGTGAAGAGCATCCCCTTCCATTGCAATCAGCGCCATTTCCACTTTACTCACTTCAGCGGTGCCATGGAGGGTAAAATATTGCTCAGCTCTTGCTATACAACCTATAGGATTGCTCCCATCAAACATGGGCAGATTGATGCAGGTTGGTGCCATAAAAGCCTCATGAGAAGTTGGGTTTCTTTGAGGCACGGTCCCCAACAAAACATTAAATCCCGGTGGTCTAGTATTCGAACCAAACACATAGTTTTCTAGACCTGGTGGGGGTGGAATAGCTCCGTTCAGTCGCCCGCTGGGCTGGTTGATGCCCGGATTTGCAGTACGACAGCCTTGACGTTGTGCTCCACACTCTTGCGCAGGAATTGATTGAGGCTGACGCTCCTGCGTGAGATTCACCGTTGAGGCAGCCCGTTGCTCTCCGTTCCAAGCCATTTTATTCATACCCCAACTCGATGATGCCCCGTTTGGAGCAACAGACACATTTGGGTTCAGGCCTTTGTGTAGGTCGACCCCAGAAATCGTAGACCTGCTGTCTGCCCCATGCTCGACAAACATAGTCATGTCTGCGCGCTGTCGTTTCTCTGTACTGCTCGTCCCCTCTTCCACAACGTCTAGCCCGTTTTCCCGCAGTAGTCGTGTCATCATCTGCTTGAGTTTTGCCATATCTTCCTTTAAGCCTTCGATCATCTCGATTTTAGGGCACATTTGTTCCAATTCAACCCTAATATCATCGTTCTCTTCATCGATCTCCCCGTCTTTGACGTCTGTCTCCCCACGAGTCATACTTCGGGTCTTTGGCATCCGGCAGGTCGGACCAAATTGATAGAGGTAAAGAGAACACGAACACAAATATGGAACTAAGAGGAATTATATAGATAATCAAAAAACGAACTACAGCAGAGGAGGAACTCTCTCTCTGCCCAAATGGCAATTAACCACTGATTTTCCAGCCAAAAGATCCTAGACAAGGCCCCCTGTGAAGGAGAGAGACTTCTTTTATTTCATAGCTTGACTTCTAGGGGAAGTCAATAGTAGCTTCCAAGAGAAGCTTAACTATAAAGTGGGCTTGCTAAGCCCATGCAGGAACTAGCAGCCCAAACTTATACTCCCTCCGTCCCAGCTTTTAGTATCCAACTTTCCTTTTTTGGCCGTCCCACATTTTGGTATCCATTTCTATTTTTGGTAAAAGTAGGTGGGGCCCTTACTCCACTTTAATTATTTTAACTCTCACATAAAATGTAGGACCTTTATTCCACTCACAACACTTCAATCACTTTATTAAAACCCGTGTCGTTCTCAACTGGATACCAAAAGCCGGGACGGAGGGAGTACTTAATTAAAACATACTATGCTAACACTAAAGAGGTAATAAACAAAGCAGCTACACGCTCGCTTTCGACCTTCTACGATAAAATCTCTCTGCAACATATTGTTGCCATTTTTAGCTATTATGGTAAAGAAATATATGTTGTCAATGATTATCGACTTGTGTTGGATACTGCTCCGAGTCTCCGACATTGCTAAACTAAATAGGTAAAAGATTAATGAACTAATGAACGGGTCACATGTCACCATAGTACTCATTTATTCGATTTCATAAATATTATTCTAGTCACCTAATATATTGCAAAATGAACTCATCCTTTTCTAATATGTAGAATGAGAGCCTTCTAAGTTGTACTCCCTCCGTCCCACTCTAATAGTCCTGTTTTCCTTTTCGAGACGTCCCACTCCAATAGTCCTGTCTCTATTTTTGGTAATGATTTTACACTACAAACAATGTGGTCCCACACACCTTTACACACTTTTACACTCAAAAAGCAAGTTTCTTAATCTCCGTGCCCAAAAAAAAGAGGACTATTGGACCGGGACGGAGGGAGTAATTGATTGAGTATATCCTAGAAATGACCTCATCCATGCTGTTTGGGTGAAGCATTGAGTTACTTTGGTTGTCCTTAGTGTGCAAGTCATCAAGACTCAAAACTTTCCATACCTAAGTGAACTTAAACAGATATGGTTTGGAATACTGGTCTACAATGGAGTATTGAGTGCAAAATCTGCCTTGTGGGACATTTCCTTTTTAATTTCTAATTGAGAATGGACAGGGTTGTCAACACAGTTTACAATGTTAGGATTCTTAATTTTTGCAAGAGTTACATTCTCTGAAAGATTCACTGTTTGCCCAATAGTTTTGGTTGTGCTTGGGTTATGACTCTTGTAGAGGTGAATGTGAATAGCGTCTAGTGGTTGTAGTGCTAGGGTGACGAAGATTGAAAGAAGTGATTTGTGTTGCCTTGATGATTAAATGAATTTTATTGCTATTATTCCAAAACTATATTCGTTGATTTTTACTTCTTCGAGCTTCATTCAAACTTCTACAGTTAAGTGCAACATCAAATCAAACTTATTATGTTTATGAGTCAACTTAAACAGTCCTATCTAATTACAATAATTGCAAATTTTATTTAATTTTGATGGGGTATGGTTAATTTTTATTTGCTTTAAATTTCATATATTACTTTATCTGGATTATATATTTCTTTTCTTATTGCTTCCAGGCATCTCCGAAACCAATCATTTTGTCATTTAATACTATATTCATGGATTTCCGTTCTGATGCTGTGCCCACTCCAACCGGACCGCATCTGTTTCTCAGTTACCTAGATCTTTAGTAAGTCTAGTTTCTTACCGCTGTTGTTTAGCATTTGTATGGTTTCTCTTAACTTGTTTAGCTTCTTTAATATGTAGCTGCTGTCTAGTACTTCAGTCCAACTAACACTTAGCTACTTTGCTTATTAGGTCTGACTTATCTTATCCTAGTATGTAAACATCCATTTGTAGCTGAAAGTATATGCCATGCAAGTCTCTAACATGTCCTCGTTCTGCTATATTGAATGCCTGTTTTTCTGCTACCAGATTTATTGTCTTGAAAGTATATGACGTGCAAATCTTTGATGTTATATTTTGGAATTCTGATATGCTAAAGAAAAAATGTGTTGGGAAACGTGGATGTTTTTGGTTATGTTATGAGGAAAAGAATTTTGCAAGGAGAAAAAATATACAAAGCCTTGACTTATAACTCTAGTGATTGTACACCATGATCCACTCATGTACCCCTGTAATCACGTGTATGAATTATTAACTATAGTGATTGTATGATGATCCAAAATGCTGTTCAGTATCTGGTACTTTGCAACTATTGGTTTAACTTACTATATATGTGGTTTCTTACTGGTTGCAGTGGGCTGGCGTTTGTTGCTAATAGAAACCTGTCCCAGAAAGTTGTGTTATTCTGTTGGCCGGAGGATAATGGGAAGAACGAAGCTGCCATGGTTGAGATTCTTGATGATGCTTGGAATCTTTATATCGATTCTCAAGGTGCGAGAAGTTGATTAGAAAATAGATTTTATGATATCCTAAGTGCCCAAGATTATTTGACTAGGCGCCACTGCAATTTGTATGACATAACTATCTCATGATGTGCATAAGTGAGGGGTGGGGAAGAAGGGTTCCTGAGCATGTGTGCCAAACCATTGGAATAAATAGTGCTTTATAAAGTTGCAAACTACCGACTCTGTTTCATTGTTGAGCAGATCTCAATACATCGATATATCTTATGTCCAATCGACATGCTTCAAGCATAGCACTATATCTGATGTCATGTCACTCTGTTTGGTCTCAGATGATGGTGAAGAAAATGTGATCCTTGGACTCTCTGTTGACAAGGCTTCCCAGAATGAGAATCTCAGTTTCACACTGGGGGATGTGGAAAGAGAAGTCTCACCTTGTTGTGTGATTATATGCATAACAATTGATGGGAAGATCTCAGTTTTCCATTTTGCTAGGTATTCTGTACCTTATTTTATGTTTGCTTTCTTACGGGGTCAACTCTGATAGTTATTCTGGGTGGCATACTAATAATTTACCCCACTGTAGTGCTGCAGGCGCTCTATCATCAGCTGGAGGATGTGCATCCAGTGAGGAAGATGATGCTTCACAGGAACTGATGAAGCATGAGCTGCCCCTGATTTCATCTGCAGGTTGTGAGGAAAGTAGAAACATAATCTCTTCAACTTTCCGATCTCATGAACTTCGTGGAACTGAAGTTGAGACAAGTGCTAAGGGCACTGCAGTAAATAATTTATCGCCATCTACCAATTTAGAGATCAGAACACGAGAGCAAAGTACTGTAGAAAACATGGAATCCCAGAGACTGAAAGTTGATGACCCAAAGAAAGTTCTCTCGACAGAGGTAAATGTGCATAGTAATGCTGAGCATCAGTCAATATCAGAAGTTGTACCCAGCAAAGGTTTCTTCTCAGGAAAAGTAGTGGGTGATGTTTCTCATCAATCAATAAGCAACTTGCCATCATTTGGATCTAACGTGGAGCTGGAGCCATTACATAAAATGCAGCCATCCACCACTACTCCAAGCACATGGCATTTATCGGTGTCAAATGCAAGTGGTGATGCTTCAGAAGTTCCTGATAAGGATGATAATTCAAATAAAGGCGCATTACAATCTACCACAAGTATACTGAAAAATTCAACAGACTTGAAAGAAAAACCTTCTGTGACTTTTACATCATTTGGACAGACATTGTTGAGTGCACAGGGAACTAGAAACCTACTGCCAGCATATCCTAGTTCACAATTGCCTTCAGGGAGTATATTTGCTTCAGGAAAAGGGTTCCAGTCTGAATCCAAAAAGGAACTGAATGCACCTCCGTCTCCACCATTGCTGTTGCAGAGTAGTTTTGCTTCTGGAAAAGCGTTTCAGTCTGAACCCAAGAAGGAACTGAATGCACCTCTGTCTCCACCTTTGCTAATGCCGAGTAGTTTTGCTTCAGGAAAAGTGTTCCAGTCTGAATCCAAGGAGCCTAATGCACCTCCGTCTCCACCGTTGCTGATGCAGAGTAGTTTTGCTTCAGGAAAAGTATTGCAGTCTGAATCCAGGAAGGAACTGAATGCATCACCGTCTCCAACGTCGCTGACTCACTTTATGCAGAATGCATCTAAACATTTTGGAAATGTAAGATTCTATACTCGTTAGAATATACAACAAAGTTTCTTTGTTATAAACATGCATTCTTTAGTTTCCCGTTTCTGGTACCAGTACCTTTCTCAGGATAAACCCTTATGCTCTTGTTTTCTCATGGCTAGTCAGTGATGTCAAATGTCTTGTCTATATTAAAACACTTTAAAAATATTCTTCAGTTTATGACCCTTGCTATTCATCGTATTATAGTGCAGCTTTTTCATTTTACTGTATCTTCAGGTTGAAGAAATGACCAAAACACTTGACAATCTGCTTGAAGGCATTGAAGGAAAGGGTGGCTTCAGAGATGCATCCATAACTTCTCAAACAGAATATGTTACAGAGTTGGAGGAAGGAATATGGGCTCTTTCCGACAAATGCGGAATGTGGAGGGTTTGTTCTCCTTCTGTTTCTCTTTCCTGTAATAAAATATGTATTGCTCGATTGTTCTGGTCTGGTGATATATCTTCTTCTCCACACAGCCTCAGTGCTGCTAACAATTTGATATCTGCGACTCTGCTACTGTTTGAGTCAAAGTGAACATATATACTTAAATAATTTCTTCAAACCAGACTGTTGCCTTTTTCTTTTCAAGATAACTGCTCAATTTCCATCTTATCCTCCCTTTTAGTTCTGCTCAGAATTTTTTTTTTTTGGGAACCTCATTCTTTAAGCTCTAAAGTAACAGTTTCTTGTATGATGTGGGGTTATGGCGGTTGTCAATTCAAGTTGTCAGCTTCTTCTTCATCAGTGTGAGTATCAGTGTCTGATCCACTTCCATCTTCCCTTACTGGTTGTGAAACAACACCTGTATTCTGTGTGAGCTCCACCTCCACTGATGTATCCATGACTTTGCTCTCACATTTCTCAGTAATTCTCAGGAAAGGCATGTTATCTTCTCTAAAAATCACATCTCTACTTATGATAGCCTTTTGTTTTCCTGGCTCAATGCACCAAAGCTTATAGCCTTTAACTCCCTTTGGATACCCTATGAATACACACTTCTGTGCTCTGGGATCCAACTTGTCTTGCCTTATGTGGGCATAGGCAAGACATCCAAAAGTCCTCAAATGGTTGTACTCAGGAGCTCTTCCTGACCACATCTCTTCTGGGGTTTTGAAACCAATAGCAGAGGAGGGGCTCCTGTTGATTAGATAACATGCAGTGACTGCTGCATCACCCCAAAATCTCTTAGGAAGACCACTTGATGCAAACATGGACCTTATTCTCTCAAGAATTGTCCATCCTTTCTATCATGCCATTCTGTTGAGGATTGGTCGGCACTGTTTTGTGCCTTTTAATTCCTTTGCTTGTGCAGAACTTTTGAAATTCCTTAGATAGGAATTCAAGACCATTGTCTGTTCTAAGATATTTGAGTTTTATCCCAGTTTCAGTCTCCACTTCAGTATACCATTCTTTGAATCTCTAAAAAGTGTCTGATTTGTGCTTCAACACATATAGCCAGAGCTTCCTCGAGTAGTGGTCAATCAATGATAGGTACCATCTGCCTCCCCCAATAGTCTCAGTTTTAGAAGGGCCCTATAGGTCTGCATGGACATACTCCAGTGGGCTTTTGACCTGCTACTCACTCTTTGGGAAAGGTAGCTTCTTTCTTTTTTCCAAAATACAATCTTCACAAGCATTGATGCCAAACTTTTGATGGTGATGAATAAGCCCCTGTTTAAGCAGCTCATTCAGTCCCTTTTCTCCCAGATGCCCCATTCTGCCATGCCACAGTAGAGACTTGTCCTCAACATTGATCTCTGATTCTCCTATTACAGTAGTTGCGCCCAGATAATAAAGGCTCTTATGCCTGTTACCTTTCATGACACACTTAGATCCCTTCATCACTTGTAACACTCCATTATCAGAAAAATACGAAAAACCCTTTAGATTCAAGCAATCCCAGAGACACAAGGTTTCTTTTCAAATCTGGGATGTATCTGACATCTTGTAAGCCTGTAAGGTTCTAATGACACCATCATGCATCTTCAATTTTATGCATCCTATTCCCTTTACTGGACATATATGATTGTTTTCAAGAATGACTGAACCTCCATTTCTCAACTGTAAGTCAGTAAACCAATCTTGATGTGGGCACATGTGAAATGAGCATGCAGAATCCATTACCCACTTATTTCCTATGGAATGATTTGCCACATTTAGCATTTCTACCTCTTCAACCTGATCAGTTGCTTCTCTATTCTGCCCTTGCTTGCCTTGTTTTCTTTTCCACGCATAGCAATCCTTCTTCAAATGCTCTGGCTTCTTACAATGATAACATCTCTTGTCATCATTTTCTTCCTTCTCCTTTTGCTTTGACTGATTTCCTTTCTTGGGCTAATTCTTCCCTTTCTTTGACTTCTCAGACTTGTGTTTCCTTACATGTAGACTTTCTAATTGTGAATCTTGCCTACCTTCAACACTTTTCTGCAGTTCCTTAGCCTTTAAGGCACTCATCACTTCATTGAAAGTGATAGTACTTTCTTTAACAAAGAGCATGGCATCTTTTAGATGTTCATAGCTTCTTGGCAACGCATTTAACAGTAAAATTGCTTTATCTTCATCCTCTATTTTTGCATCTAGACTTTCCAGATCATCCAATGATTTATTAAACTCATCTAATTGATCTGTGAGACTCTTATCCTCTGTGAACTTATATGAGTATAGCAGTTGTTTCATGTATAGCCTATTAGCAACAGATTTCGTCATGTATAAAGAATGGAGTTTGTTCCATACCTTCAGTGCAGAGTCTTCTTTTGCCACTTCACGTAACACCTTGTCGCCGAGGCACAAGATTATGGCACTGTGTGCCCTCTGATCAACCTCCTCTAAGTTGATCTTAGATCCACCCTCTTCCTTTGGTTTCTCTTTCATCTTTCCTTCATCAAGTGCAATTGCAAGACCTTGTTGAATAAGAATCGCATGCATCTTGATTTTCCAAGGAGTGAAATCGTTCTTCCCATTGAATTTTTTGGCTTTAAATTTGGCTGTTGACATCTCTTCAGTTAAAACGCTCTGCGTCTTAGATAAGCAGCTCACCGGCGATCAGAAAATAAAACTGCCGGCGTGGATCCGATCCCAATCTCCCGATTCCCACAGACGGTGCCAACTGATAATTCAAGAAGTTGAATCAACGAATACTTGAAGATCGGATTTAAGCGATGTAACAGTAAAAGTAACAAGCAAGAAACTGAATCAAATGAAGAACAATACACAGGATTTTACGTGGTTCGGATTTAAAATCCTTCGTCCACGGCGGAAGAGATGAAGTATATTATTGAGTATCAACAAGCACTCAGTTTTACAGACTCAAGATCGAGCATCACAGCTACACCTTGGTGTCGATTATCATTCTCTCGCTTTCTGTACAAAACCACAATCTCAGCTCAAAACAAGAAGAAAAAACTCTCTGTGATAATGAGCTAACTTCTAACCTATATATCTCATGCACACATGCACATACCGAAGGTGTGACTCAACTTTAACTAACTATACTCAACTTTAGTTAATAGCAGCAGAGTCCTTCAAGTATATAAGATATACAAGTTGAGGCCACAAACTTCACAGTGGTGGTACATAGTGTTACATTGTCTCAAGGATTATGTCTTGTCAACCATGATTACTGGTGAAGGTAACCGGCTATCTAGATGTCACAGGGTATCTATACCCTAGTAGATACTGAGGGAGAAAACATTCAAGTGCTGAACTGTGTGGGATACAAGAATAAGACCCCATAAAACCATGATAAACCATTTTTCTGTATGTCAGTAGAGTTAATATGATTTTGTATATTTAGTGGTGATATAAAGAATTCCAAAATTTATTGGTAGTCCCATTTTTAATTTTATTCAAATGAAGCTCCCTTACAACCTTGTAACTTTGTAGAGATCAGCTTAAAGTTGTTTAGCTTATTGTATGTTCGAGTCTTTCATAATTTTACTGATTTTTTCTCTCTCTCTCTTGGCTATTATGCAGGGCTTATTGAATGAGAAACTTGGGGAAACTCAAGTTTTGCTTGAGAAGACAGTGGAAGGTTAGATCCTACCTTCTATTGATAAAGTTTGTAATGCAAAGTTAATGTTGTATATGCCTGTGCCCCTTCGTAAAAGATCTTTCTTCCTGTTGCATTTGGTCCTCTCTGAAAGGAGGCCCCCCATGATTGAAGTATTTAATCTGCTGCAATATTCCTTATGAACCTTGTTGGTCTTTGTTGCTGCCTAAAGTTTTGATGTGCTAAATTTCTCTAATGCGTAAAGCATTTGTTATTGTTTCTGAAGTTAATGGGTTCATAGTTCTATTTCAGTTTTGGCAAGGAAAATATACATGGAAGGGTTGTTCAAACAAACAACAGATAAAAAATATTGGGAATTTTGGAACCGTAAAAAATTGAGTTCGGAGCTGGAACTGAAACAGAGACGTATATTAGAACTGAACCAGGTACATTATGGTTGATTTTAACTGCGAGCTCTCCAGATTACTTTTCTATTTCCCATTAAGACTAGTTTTGTTTTGTTTTTTCCTCAAACCAGGAATTGACCAATAAGTTGATTGAATTAGAGAGACATTTCAATTCTCTGGAGTTTAATAAGTTTCGTGAAAATGAAGGAACCCAAAGGGATCGCAGAGCTTTGCAGAATAGGCAAGGACGTTCAAGGTATTGCAGACTAATGTTGTGTATATATCTACATATACACACATATATTATGCATCTACACTACATTGAAACAGAAGTGTCTCTGTTGCAGGCAAATTCAATCCTTACACAGTGTACATAATACAGTAACTGCACAACTATCGGTTGCTGAGCAGCTCTCTGGGTGTCTCTCAAAACAAATGGCTGCTTTGTGTATTGAGTCTTCTGGAAAACATGATGTCAAGAAGCAGCTTTTTGAATCCATTGGTCTCACATATGTTGGTGATACTGAAAGATTCCCAGCTAGGAATAGGACCTCTATCGCTTCAGGCTCTATTGATGCTAAAGAACAGTCTAGAAGAAACCAATCTAGCTACCCCAAGGGCAGTGAACCAAAAACTGCGAGGAGGCACCGTGACACTCTTGACCGTGTAATGTTTCTTGGTATTTGTTATATTGATGTGCCATTTTGAGTTTACTATAAAAATTGAATGATTTGCTCAAATACTGGTTACTATGCACTGTGACTGTTTGTTTAGAAGTCATGTTTATGATCCTATAATGGAAACAGATATAGGACCTTTACGGCTTTACTTTTACCATAGGAAGGAAAAGCATAATGGTAAGAGAGTGCACACATGTACTTGGGAATTTATTCTATGAATCTGCATCCTTCCAGTCCTTATTAATTTTGTTTTTCTTCTCACTTTGGTAATGCTATTATTCAAAAATCTGTTTGTGATGCATTTCTTTCACAACTAAATGCAGAGCTGGGCGAGCTTTGACCCTCCAAAATCAACTGTAAAGAGGGCGCTGAAAGAAGATTATGAGAAGGGAAGTCCTAATCGGTCATTGCTAAACATCAATAAACAATATCTCAGTCCTCGGAAGAAATCAGAGGTTTCTCATTCAGAACTTTCAAATACCTCTGGAGCTTTTCTGAAGCATTACAAAAGCAAAGGTATGATGAAGGTTTAACTGGAATATTTATGAGGTCTCGCGGTTTGATAAAATAAACTCACAAATGAGTCTATTTCATAAACTTGTAGAGTTTACAACTTCAGCAGAACAGTTCACTGACAGTGCATCATCTTTGCTCCATGCGACCCCTGGATTTCAAGAACGTGCAATTCAAGGATCATCGACTAAGAGTCCTTCTGCATGGCTACCACCGTCCATTTCACAGACAAGAATGAGTCAGAACCTTGAACTGGGTGCTTCCGGACTTGAAGATGACAAAACAAAGAGTAGCCTACCTTCTTCTACTGGAACAAAATACTCTTTTGCTGCAAGCGAGTCTAAATTTCTCCAGCAGTCTGACACAAGCTTCCGTCCGTTAACATCAATGCCTGAGCAGTTTCTGACTCCACCCTTTGGCTCGACTGAGAATTTAGATCACTTAAAGGCAACGTTAACATCAATGCCTGAGCAATCTCTGACTTCACCCTTTGGCTCGACTGGGAATTTAGGTCACTTAAAGGCAGCAACCAAGGATCAGAAGAACACTAATCGGGTGTCTGAGACATTATTAGATACTAAATTTCCAGCAACTCTCTCTTCTGCTTTTAGCTCAACGAATCAATCAGAAAAGAGTTTATTCAGTAAAAGTTCTGAAAGGCGAAGCAGTCCTAATGATGGTCAGTACAGCTTCTAGCCCCCTGCAATCATCAGTATTGGGTTTTTCATCACCGTTGAGTAATAATTATCCATCACCCTCCTTGGTGTCAAAAGCAAGTTCATCAACATTATTTCCTGAAACTCGTTTCGGTTCTGAAGCCAAGAAGGATGTGTCAGAGCAGCAGACATCAGTTTCTTCAGCAGTTACTTTGCCTTCTATGTTGCCTTCATTGATTGACAGGAGCAATTCTGCATCTGTATCCTCTTCGAACGTTATCAAATCGGAACCTTCTTTGGCAATGTGTGGATCAAAAACGGAGGTACAGACTAAGGTTGATACTATTCCTTCAAATACTGAAACGGGTGCTAAGATGCAGACTTCAATTGATTTACCAACCAATTCCATGTCTGAGAGTCAAAATGATGTGGGTGGCTCATCAGAGAATTCTTTTGTTCAATCAGTTATTAAAGCAGAAATTCCTTCAGCAACTGTAGCAGTTTCAGCAGTTGCACTATCAAGGGAAGGGATTAATGGAAGCATGGAAAGTGCTATTTCAAATTCTTCTCATGAGGAGGAAATGGAGGAAGAAGCCCCTGAGACGGATCAGACAACTAATATCACATTTGCAAACCTTGGTGGGTTTGGCATTGGGGCAACTCAAAACTCGACCACTGCAAAAGCAAATCCATTTGGTGTAGCAGCCCTTAACAAAGATTCAACTCCTGCTACCTCCCCATTTATGATGACTGCATCCAGTGGTGAGCTGTTTCGCCCTGCGTCTTTCAACTTCCAACCATCACAACCTTTGCAGCCAACAACTGGGAACTTCTCTGGAGGATTTAGTTCTGGTAATGTTGGTCAAGTTTCAGCTGCAGCTGGATTTGGGCAACCTGCAAACGTAGGAGCTGGCCAACAAGCTCTAGGCTCAGTGCTTGGTTCTTTTGGACAGTCTAGGCAGCTTGGGACAGGTATACCTGGAAGCAATGCTGGCTTTGGGCGTGGATTTACAGCTGCTCCTTCAGGTGGCGGATTTGGAAGTCTTGCGACAGGTGGTGGCGGTTTTGCTGCTGCGGCGACAGCTGCTGGAGGATTCGCTGCCGCTGCAGCAGGGGGTGGATTTGCTGCCGCTGCAGCAGGGGGAGGATTTGCTGCTGCTGCTGGTAGTGCTAATGCTGGAGGCGGGTTTATGTCTTCTGCGACAGGTTCAGGTAAATGCTATGCAGTTCAAGGTTATGTTATTCTTTTGCTATTTGCAATGCTGTTTCTTTGGAGAAGTTGCTTTCTCCGAGTGAAATATTATTAGGTTAAGGGCTTCTTTTAGAATATTTAGCTGTGAAATAGGCATGGTTATAACTTATTGTATTGTGCAAAATTGAAAGGTGGTGGCTTTGGAGCTTTTGGCAATCAGGCTGGTAGTGGTGCCTTCGGCAGCAGCGGTTCAGGAACTGGAAGACCTCCGTCGCAACTGTTTACACAGATGAGGAAATAGTTTGCTGCTGTATGTATGAGAGAATGATGCAACAACTGTCTCCTTAGTTTACTCATCATACACTATTCGTATCTGTAGATTTACTTGAAAATATGATGCATATCATTTTGAGCAGTCTAAACTTCAGCAGTAATTATTGCATATAAGACGAGCAGAAATGAAGATGATTTCTTGAGATCGACATTGATTATATCCTCTTAAAATCCTCCCAAAATATTTATTATTTCAGTATGAGATTGATGGCCAAATGCAATATAAAGGTAATATCTCATCATGAAACAGAGTCACAACTCTCTGTTATCTCGAAATTGACATGTATTCCTAGAATGGTTAGCACCAATCAAAATTTCAACGTCTCTTCCAGTCCAAATTTCTACACGGGAATTCCTAAATCGTTAATCTTAAAAATCTTTTTATCCATTGCTGATCTTTGCTGCCGTAGATGTGATGCCTATAGAAGCAACCTGGTTCAGATACAAAGCATGGACACATAAATACCTCAACAAAGGCACAATTGTATTAACAACTTTGATAAACTTACATCTGCCCGTAGCTTCAAAGCCTCCCTACCAGGGATTTCTCGCAACAGATCCATCAAATCTGTGCAGTAAATATAGGAGAAACAAAAAAAATGAAACGGTCATTTAAGGTCCAGGTACAACGATTTACATACAATTGCAGCAACCTCCAACTACTGATCAAATAGAGCTTTGAACCAACAAGATAAAACAAGCAAAATATTGGTTAACTTTGATTATATTCTATTTATGCAATTGCTTATCTATGGGGGATAAGTAGATTTGCTCAACTCGTAAAAAAGGATGAGACTTGAGTGTTCATGGGCTCTCAAACAAAGCACTACTCCTTTGTTAAGAAACAAAGAAGTTATATTTAATTTACTAAAACTGGGACTTTGTTGTGGGGGTAGGGGAAATGACAACCTCTAGGGCACACGGAAGAGCATCAAAAGTTCAATCTATACTTACTCGTGGAAATGACTTTACAATTTTGGTGCTGGATAGCTTCTGCTTTCCAGATTTCTATAAACAATAGCCTTCTAGATAGGCTGACAAGTTACAGTGTTCATAAGAATCATTTCACCGTTAAGATACTAAAAAAAATTTACGACCTAAAACTTCTGAAGATCTGGTGTATTTTTTGTGCCCACATAGATTATTATTTCATCCCAAGCACTCTCCTGGTTGGAAACATTCTTGGATGGTGATCGACATAAGATGGATTGCTCGAGTATAGCATCATTTCTTGCAATCTATCTATGTGACCATTCCAAGAATCAAAATTTAGGTGAAAACACACACACATATACACAAACAAAGACACCTGCTACATTAACCAGAAAATTCACTTTCATAATCCTGAAGTTCAATTGCAAATCACTAATTTTTCTTTTCTGACAAGGATCCACAAGTCCAAGTTTGCCATCGAGCGGATTAGTAGGTGATATATAAATAAGGGACATGCCATTAGTTAGGGTAATGCAAGGATAAACCTTATAATCAGCTGAATTAATGGGGGGCAGGTGAGTGCCTCTTAGATCAATCATTAGTAGGTTGTCTTTAAAGCCCATAGTTAGTAGGTACTACCTTCGTCCACCAAGAGTGTAGCACAATTACCTGATTGGGCACCCACGAAGAGTGTAGCACTTTCCTTTCTGGGACATGACCCACTATCTTGATTCAACCACAACCACTTATTTCTACTTTGTGAAGAATCCAACGTCGATAGTTTCTAAGATTTTAATTGAGTAATTTAATTGATTTACATTAGGTTACTTTTCTCTTCTCTCATAATTTCTATTCAATCCATTAAAGTATGTGGTGGATTGGCCTATATTACCTTTATCTGTAAGCTATCATCAAAAGTAAACACTTCATTAAGTTCTCACTTATAAGGGTTTAGGATTTCTGTCTTCTATATGTTTTTTCTAGCATGAAACTGGTAATAAGCTGATCAGCTCTATATGGATCTAAAAATTGCCTACTTTGGCAGTTATGTTGCAGTGCTTAATTGATGCATCGACGAAGGGAAATCGATACATAAACTCTTATCTGAGGTTTGATTCTTGTTACTTCCCTTTTATATTTTGATCGAAATATATGATGACTAATTTGATGGATTATTTTGACACAGTTGTGATGACTCGTGCTTGATTATTGAAGTTGGTTGTCTGATTTTAAAATGCAATCTAATGTCTATAAACATCAATGACATGCTGTCTACTTGTGCTTGAGAAACTCATTCAAAACTTTAATTCACTCAAGTACAACATACCCCCCCAAAAAATGAATCATGCTGGGAAGTGGGAATCACTCACTCTGTTGACTTCATGTTATAAGTTGACAAGTCAAATTAACTTTATAAACAATAAAAAATCACCTCCTTTATAGTTCTTACTTCTTGCAGGATACATCTTGCATTTTGAGTTTTGTTATTCATGGAGTCAATTGAAAAATCTTTAAAGCATTTATTTTTTTTAGTTTTGGAACAAAATAATTCTGTGTTTTCATAAACATAGAATTATCAGTTGCATCATAATTAAATTTGGAGAAGCAATAAAATCGCCTATTTTTATTTAAATACATGCGTATGATGTGCAGTCTATTCTACATCAGCTAAACATGTCATCCAAAGTACTTATTAATCTAAATTGATTAATTTATTTTGGTGTTAGTTGTGAGTTTTGTCAAGTATGGGATATAACTCTAATTTTCGTTGTGTTATTGTTTAACATAACTTTTCTCTTCACCTCCATATAATTATTTTGTAAACCATAATTCCACGCACAATTATGATCAAATAGTATAATTTAATATTGTAGATTTAACTCATATTTAAGTTAAAATAAATATTTATTTGCATAATGTAATTTTTTATTAATTATTAAAAATAATATTAGCATGAGTACTGCACAAGCTTCCAACTCTTTATCTTAAGAGATAGAAACCTATATTCGGGTGTGCACGTCTGATATAAATATTCTGTCATAACACCACATATTACACAACATGAAAATGAATCAGAATATAATTTTTATATTAATATGTTTATATTCATATATTGCCACTAATGAGGTATATGTAACCAAAAAAAAAAAAAGTAAGCAAAATGTAAGTGATTTGAATTGTAAGTAATACATTCTTTTAAGATAGAATGTAGTTAATATATTATGATAAATCATCAATATTTTTTTAAAATTTTATTATTTGTCTATTTAGATTTATTGATGAATTAAAAAATATGTCGGAATGCATTCATTGTGGTGCTAGAAGATTTGAATATAAATTTCCTATTTTTTGTCAACTTAGGTCAACGAGTATACAATTCTCCACAAACAGATCAAGTTGCAGCTATACAAGTTGAGAGAAATATTGAAAATATTCCAGTATAGCGGAATATTGTAGTTCATGTTCATTCCCCCGTTTGACATAACTTTAGCACTTTGGCAATACAGGTTTTAACAAAAAAGTTAGTGAATGTAGTTTTAATAAATAAAGGATCACACCATGTATAAAATGAGTGTTGAGGTTGAATTAAGTGTGGGTCATGATTGATTTTTTTTTTTTTTTTTTTTGTAGATAAGGATATTTGTAAGAGTAAAGCATAAGGGTAGATGGGAGGGGCTATGTCCTAAAAAGAAAACTGATATATATACTTTTGGCGAACACTAAAAATGAAAAAGGATTTATACTTGTGGCGGACGGATAGAATACTATGAATGTTATGATCCATTACAATATCCACTTCTTTCGTTAAAGGGCAAAACATGTTGGCCTCAAAATATTAAAAAGATTGATCACACGTCTTCAGTTCGTAACACAAATTCTATTTAAGCTTCTACTATATTACCAAGAACCATACTGGAGGCGATATTATCTCCAATGAAGAATAAGATATCTCTATTAACTTAAAGGACATGATAGAGTGACAATTCATATAACTTAAGACGATGAGCCACATCAAATTTATGAAATTAAACAATTTCAAGATGCATGATGGGTATCTGCACAAGAGGCAATGTGGAGAATTTATGAATTTGGGGCACAAGAGGCAATGTGGAGAATATATGGAGAATATATGAATTTGGTTTGAATGATATTTCTCCAACAATTATCAACTTACAACTTCATCTTCCTAATAAACAATTTGTAGCCTATCACACGACTGGAAAATCTTTTATGTCGGGATCATGTTTAAAAAAGGCCTAAATGCCCAAAAATCCTATAACTATAGTCCTTATCGCGTTTTGCATCGATTTCAAAAATTCTGCCTCAGTATATCACAATTCACAACTAATCCTCCAGTCGCGATTTACATCCGGTGAAGTTTTTGGCAACCGAATTTAATCTACGTGGCATTTTTTTGGTGACAAAGGTGATAATAGTCTATATGGCAATTACCTGTTATTTTTATTATTTTTTAAATGGCGTGTAGTGAAACGACATCGTTTTGCGTTGCACAAAACGACGTTTCATGTTATTGCTGAGAGATACATATGCGTAAAAAAATTGGGGGTTTTCCCCTTTGCCAATGGCTTGTGAGCCATTATTGCTCGCAGGAGCTCAAGGAACTCTATCTGGTGAAGTAATTCTGGAGAGATTGGCGATTGTCCATTTGCAGAGGGCGGAGCAGTCACCGCGCTGCCCGACGGAGACGGTGCAGTCGCGCAACAGATCCTCGACCGCCGTGGAGAACTCCTCCAGGTGCTTGTCAGGAGGAGGGCAGCGCCACAGCGGAGTCCTATGTGAAGACAACAACGTCGTTTTGACCAGAATGGATTCATTGCTTATTGAACTCTACCGCTTGGTCTAGGTTTTCTTTTTCGATGGGAATTGCCCAAATTTTCCTACCATTGATTGGCATTTTTTCCGATTTGGGAGAGATTTGGCATGATTTTAGAATTGGAGCTGGGATTTCTGGATTTCTATGAAAGAGGGATAGCCGATCTAAAATTAGGGATCCACTTGGGAGTTGCCCGTCGATCTGGAGAGAACAGCCAGTGGTGGGGCAGTAGAATGCTAGATTCTCGCCGGAGAATCTATGGAGAAGAGATCAGCTTAGGATAACAGCGTGATTTTCTTAGGATTTTTGTTGAGAAGAGATGGATTTTGTTTGCGGAGAATCGATGATGCTCGAAAATTCTGAAATTGAAGCCAAAGAAACCCTAGTTATAAGATTAGGGTTCTTAATTTTAAAAATAACAAAAACGACGACGTTTTGGTAGTAATAAAATCAAATAAACGTGAGTCAAAGCGACGTCGTGTTGCCTATCGGAATTCTATGCCAATTCAGCTTCAATTTTGCCGAAAATCTACATAGAGTGCAAATCGCGACTGGAGGGTTAGTTGTGATATACTGAGGCAGAATTTCTGAAATCGATGCAAAACGCGAGAAGGCCTATAGTTATAGGATTCTTGGGTATTTAGCCCTTTAAAAAACAATACTAATTGAATATTTTTATATATGTGCTACAAGTGAAAATAAGAAGAAAAGTTCCCCAATCGTTAAGATCAAACAAAATAAAATAAAATAAATTAAAAGTTCATTTTGGTTCGTTCTTTTAGATAATTTATGACATTTTTCATAGATATTTTTGGAATTTTATTTAAACGTATATTATGAATATTAGTTTGTTACATCTAATATATTCATCAATAATTTATAGCTTCATGTTTTAAATTTTAATACACAAATAAGTCAATTTGCTAAATTCAATTAATAAAATCATTTAAAACTATATAATAATATCCATATATTTCATTTTTATCATATAAAATGATATTAGTTACACATTCAAATTATATAAGTAATATCTATATATTTACATCCATCAGATAACGTAATGTTTGTTAAATGTGCGACGCACATTCTTTCTCCTAGTAGGGGTAAAATAGGCTATTCACATATTGTGCCCAAGGCTCTTTTTATATTAGTATAGATATATATGCATATAATATAGTCATATGTGCATACTTGAGCGGCATTCATTAGCCGATAGAAGTAAAGAGACCGCGAACACAAATTCCAAACCAAGAGGAATTATATTGATATTCAAAAGACAAACTACAACAGAAGATGAACTCTCTTTCTCTGTGAATGAATCTAAGCTAAACCTATAGCTTTCAAGGGATGGGTTTTTTGGTTTTCCTCAGTCAAGGGCTACTATAGGTGTATGAAATCATTACCTTTGTTTTATTAATGTTTTTGTGTCAGTTTCAATTTTGATTCAACACACTGTAGAAGTGTGTCATAACAAATATGAAATTTAAAGATAGGAAAGGAAAGGCAGCTCTTATTCTCGGTTTCTAAGCTGGCATATTCTAGGTAAAAGTATAGTGGGATTATGAAAAGCAAAGAGAGCCAATAAGAAGAAGAGGCTTTACCCGCAGCTTCTGTTTGTGCCTTATTAACTGATCTAGCAAATCTTTGAATCTGAGTTCCAGCATCCCTACATAATACATATCAATTTGAACATCAGGCACACAGGACGAGAAAGTTCATCCTTGTATGCATAGAGCATTTGAGTTAATGTCCTACCTGAGATCATAATGGCCACGAATCATGTCTCTTTCAGCAAGCACAGAGCGCTGAAGAAGCTTTTTGCTCTCCTTCTTCATTAAGTCAACAGATAGACTCAACTCTTTCAAATTCTTTTCAGCTCTAACAAATTGTGCCTGCACACAATCACATCATAAGGTGAGCTCAGCCCATTTCCCAAAGTGCTGCAACAAAAATGTTGCACCCTTTTCTAAGCTAGCATATTCTAGATAAAAGTATAGTGGGATTGTGAAAATGCTATGCTCATGCAATTAGAACAAGATCAAGGGTGTAATATTAGTTCCATTTCATCCGCATTCATATACAAATATTCACCTCCTCACTCTGAAGTCGACCCAATGTTTGCCGAATCAAAAATCTTCTGGGTCCTACAGACCACAAGCAAAATAAATCAACAACAGTATTGAATAGAGAATCAAGGCTAACCAACCAAAAGAAATACCAAACAAGATATCTCAGCAACCAAGAGAGCATTTCTTATTCAAACAAATTTACCAAATGGTATGGAAAAACTTAAGCCATATCATATATAACCCTAAACATTCAACAATTTATGAGATGTGGCTCTGTCATGCAGAATACCAAGTGCCTTGCTAATATTGAAATAACAATGCGGACCTCGCATAAGGAGGAGGCAGGAAGTAACAGCAACTCCGGCGGTCAGTGCAGGATGTTCTCGTAAGTTCACTAACTCATCTGTACGATAAAATGTAGGAAAAGGTCAAGTAAATTAACATGACAAACAATATTCTTCAGATTATACCGGAATCAATCAAAGAGGATAAACTATTTGAACGTAAATGAATTGAAAAAATTGTGCAAAAAGTGAAAGAAAAATTAAGAACTGATGATCCGAACGATAAAATGAATTGATAATGATAGGAATTAGATGTTAAAGGCACCTTTAACTTTGGTGAAGAAAGCCTCTTCGTAATATCTATACCGAGTTCCGATTTGGGGAACAAAATCCTGCAAAAGGCACATCGGTCATTCGTTGCAGAGAGAGAGGGGGGAGGATCTGATTTAGGTTACCTGGAAAGAGCGGAGATGAGTGGAGGAAGATTGCTGGAGAGTGCGCGCGGAGCGAATGGCGGTGTCGGCCGACTCCTGGACGGTGCGAGGGAGGTCTTCCGATATGTAAGTGCGCCAATCCTGCGGCGGCGGCGGTGGCGGAGATGCATCTTCCTCTTCTCCCATCTTTTTTCGTAACTGCTAGCGACGACGATTCGATATTTTCTGCTCCCCCTTCTTCAAGGCTCTGGACATTTAAGAATCAGATCATTTTAATTTTAATAATAAATATTTAAATAAGTAATTGAATATTACTAATATATTTAATTATTATTATTATTAGTAATTAAAAGAGGAGTGACGTGGGTAAAAGTGTGAGAGCAACAAAGGCAAATAGGCAATGGCGAATCCAATGTAAGCAGCTCAGCAATGGCGTCGGCGCCTGCTTATTCCTTGGATTGATCAATAGAATAGTAATTGATGAGACGATGCGTTGTTGCTGTGGATCGGGATCGCGGCGGTGGATTGGCAACTACGACAAGGTGCAGCGGGTGGCGCTGGTGCTGATCTACGGTCAGATTGGGTGCTCGCTGCTGGGATCGCTCTCCCCGCTCTACAATGGCGTCCTGATCCTCCATTTAGGGGTTTCGCTCTTCGGTCTGGTGGCGGTGGAGAGCAGCAATCAGAGCCTGGCCCGCACATACGCCTTCCTCCTCTTCTGCTCCTTGTTCCTCGACCTCTCATGGTTCTTCCTCTTCTCTCACCAAATCTGGCATTTTCCGGCTGGTATTTACGGACGCTTAGCTGCCTACGCCGTGAAGCTCACTCTCGTGGTGCAGATCGCCGGAGTCTCCGCGAGGTTGTTATCATCCTTGTTATGGATTCAGATGTACAGACTCGGCGGATCAGCTGCCAGAGACGGCGATACCGATGCCGATTTGAGATTCAGTTTTCTCAATCCTGCTGTCCGCCATCCCTACGATGTCATTGATGATGATCCTGCTAATTTCTTGCCTCCTTTTGGAAGGGATGACGCCTCTCGATTTGGGGTATATATGCTAATTTCTTTGTTTGCCATTTCAATATGCTTTCTCCTTCACATACATATCATCATATGCCGAGTCTGATGTGATTCTCTTGTCTTATTTATTGACATGTTTCTTATGAATGAGTCTCAACTAGTTTTAAAGATAAATGGATGATTTATGTGTTGAATTGCAATATAGAGATGAGATGAAGCTTATGTTTGTGATTGCAGGTGCAAGCTATTCAAAATGGTGATGACTCTGGAACTTCCCAGCCCCATTCATTCAAGTTCTGATGTGAGCTACCTTACCTCCAAACTCTTTTCCTTTAATCACTGTTTCTCATTCTGATTAATGGTTTGGATATTTCAGGTGATATTTTTTTATTCAATTAAAGATGAATCTGTACAGCTTCCCATTCTTTAGACCATCCAAGAATCATCTTTTCTCTTTGCATGCCAATGTTTTTCCTTTTTCGTAAAGATATCAATGGCGATGCAGGTGTTGCCATATGACCACGGACCACCCTCTCTCTCTCTCTCTTGGTGTGCAGTGTGGGGGAGTGGGACACGCTGCCACCAAGGATTCGAGGAGTGGCCAGCTAAGCACCACTTCTCATCACACCTTTTTTTTCCATTCTTCATCAACGCCAAAGCAGCAAAACTATTTGAGGCTCATTTTTTCTCCTAGTTTGGTTTATATTCATCACATGATACGCATACAACATGATTTATTTTTATGCTCATTTTGTATAATAAAACCACCGTGTCACAAGCGTGTATCGAAATTCTTCAAACCAGACTATCAAGTAAATAATAATAATAATAATAAAGAGAAGAAGAAAATAATTATATATTGGAGGAGTACGCGGTTTAAGGTAGGTAGTTTCGATTGATTCTTGGTTGAGTCGTCCCATTTTTGGATTTCATGTCAACAACTTCTATTAACTCTTCTTTCTTTCCTCATCTAATCTTTATACTTCAACACTTTTTTCCTATAATAATTAGTAAAGTGTATTGGAAAAATGTTAGCAAAATTTCACATCATAACCTAAATTCATTTAAGTCGGCCAATTGAATATCTCGATATTTGTGAAATAAAAACGAAATAATTGTGCAACCAGATAGGGATATAATAATAATAATAATAATAATAATAATAATAATAATAATAATAATAATAATGGAAGGAGATGGAGATGGAGAGATGGGTCATGATTTGAATAAATAGCAATAACAGTAGATGAGATTCCGACACACAAACACGCGGATGGAGGACAAAATTCAATCCCCAATATCATTTCTGAACCCACAAAGAATTCTGCTCTCCTCTCCTTATCACAAGAATTTTACACCAACATCATCATATCATCATCGGAGAAGAAGAAGAAGAAGAAAAATTGATTCTTTTCTTGTCCCTCCCTGGTATTTATCAATTAATCTTTTATTTTAGAGCTCCTGGGCTTTGACTTCCCCCTTTTTTTATTATTATTATGGATGAATTACTTGAGCTAGCTTGATGATTTGGAAACGGTTATTTTATGGCGGATTGCGTTTTCGAATTGGGCAACACGAGATGTAATTAGCAGAAAATTCTTCAACCTTCTCGATCCTTCTTCTTTGAATGCATCCTTTTCTAGTTTGTTGACTCAATCAGCCGTCGCCGACTTGATTAAATATCCATTTTTTATTATTATTAACAAATACTAAAAGGAAACTTCATTTCTTACGATCTACAACATTTCCTCGATCTGCAGCAAGTTCTAATCCATCTGTGTTTTCTGACTCGAAAAGGGTAAGGAATATGCTGTTCTTTGCTTTCTGTTGATATTAGGTTTGTGCCCTTGTTGACCAGAAAACTTGAATCTTTGATCTGCTTACTAGCTAGATCCTAATTGTTTCTCGTGATTCTTTTGCTTAGAGGTTTTGTTATCTTTTATGCATTTATTCAATTTAGACGTTGACAGAGTTGGACTCTTTAAGTTGAATGATTTCATCTTGATGAACAGGTGAAATCAAGTAGTAAATCAAGTGTTGGTGCAACAAGAATGGAGGAAGCTGAGGCACTAAGATATTGGTGCCACATGTGTTCACAGAATGTGAATCCAGTTTTGGAGATTGATACCATAAAATGCCCCATCTGCCAAAGCGGCTTTTGTGGAAGAAATGGCCACTCCCACTCCAGAAAATGATAGCCCTCCTGATGTTGAATTCGGAGGGCCGGATTCTGATCGCGCCCTCTCCCTCTGGGCGCCCATCCTACTCGGTATGATGGGCAACCAGCGGCGTAGGCGCCGTATGAGGCGCATGGGCTACGAGGAGGGTGAAAACCACCATGATGGGGAGTCCGAGCTTGACCGTGAACTGGAGGCTATAGTGAGGAGGAGGAGGAGCTCAGCCGCGATTCTCCAGCTCCTCCAAGGCATGCGGGCTGGGATACTATCCGAGCCAGAGACGGATCAAGGCAATGATACTACGGATAATGAGAGGGAGAGGGAGAGAGAGCGTGTCATTCTGATCAATCCCTTTAACCAGACCATCATTGTTCAGGGCTCTTACGACCCCGGCAACGAGTCCATAAGCCGTGCACCTATTGGCTCACTAGGCGATTACTTCATTGGGCCGGGGCTCGACTTGCTGCTGCAGCATCTCTCGGAGAATGACCCAAACAGGTACGGGACGCCTCCAGCTCAGAAGGAGGCCGTTGAAGCTTTACCGACTGTGGAAATTGTGGACACACTGCAGTGCTCTGTTTGTTTGGATGACTGTGACATTGGTGATCAAGTTAAGGAGATGCCTTGCAAACATAAGTTCCACAGCAAGTGTATCCTAGCCATGGCTAGAGCTTCATAGCTCGTGTCCCATCTGCAGGCATCAGTTACCTTGTGATGAGTCGAAGCTCGACTCCGACGGGTTGAGAAACGACAGCAATAACAGCGATGCCGGTGATAGAAACGAAAGAGGGCGACACTTCTCTGTTCCTCTCCCATGGCCCTTGAGCAGTTTGTTTTCATCCTCCCCTACTTCAAATGCCAACAACCCAAGCACTTCAAACCGGGATGAGAGTTGATTTCTGGTTAATGTTATATTATGCAAATTACCTTTGTATGTATATAAGCAAATTCCCAAGGCAATAATTAGAAAAGTGACTTGTGTTTTACCTTGCTGTGGGTTTTCTGTATTATCGGAGTGTACGATATTTCATTCTGGAAATTTATATCTGAGAAAATGCGAACTACTATATAATATAAGAAACAAGTGTGCTCGATAAAGAGTTTGCAAATAGCTGAAGCATGAAAAAAATGGTACAAAAAGGGTTCTTGAATGCGTTGATCAAGCCATGACTCGACAAAACACAAAAAGAAAAACTAAAAGCAGCATACAAATCGGTTAAGATGTTCACGAATACAAAGGCAGGGCATGCTTCCTTGCTTATCGCTCACTCCCCAAAAACAAAACCGAGCGATGAGAATGTGCATAATTCATCATCTTTCTTCACTTGACAGTGACGATCTTGATGATGGATGAGGATCCAATTCGGTGAAGGGCGACGACAGCGTCTCCGACCTTGCAGAGTCCTTTGGTTTTCGCATGCTGGAGGGCGAACTCGAGGGCTTCCTCCGTGGACTCCTCGTGAGAAGCCCTTGCAGATCCTGCGCACAGAACTGGGACCAGCCCCCTGAATATGAGACTGTGCCTGGCCGGAGATTCATCGCTGCACGACCAATCAAACGAATCAGTTTTGATTTCTGGAACCACAACAGACAGTATTGGCATCCCCGGTCTGTATTTAGCCACCAGCTTTGCAGTGCTTCCTCCTCGAGTTAGGACCAGAATCAAAGCTGCTTTGGCTGAGTTGGCAGTTCGAACAGCACACGATGCAAGGCTTTCCAAGGGGCTCATGGGGACTGGTGCATTCGCCATGATCCGTTTAAAAGCATCAGCGTAGTCAATTGTGCCTTCAGCCTCTATACAGATCTTGGCCATGGTACGGACAGCAAGCTCCGGGTAAGCTCCTGCAGCTGTTTCGCCACTGAGCATGACGCAGTCTGTTCCATCTAGAACAGCATTGGCCACGTCTGTGGCTTCTGCTCGTGTTGGCCTCGGAGACTTGATCATCGACTCCAACATCTGTGTTGCAGTCACAACAGGCTTCCCTTGGATGTTACACTTGTACACCATCACCTTCTGAGCTAAGAATATCTTCTCAATAGGAATTTCCATTCCAAGATCACCACGAGCCACCATGAAAGCATCTGAGTTGGCTAGAATTTCATCAAAATTCGCCACCCCTTCTTGATTTTCAACCTAATATAAGACCAACATCAGAAAGTGAGGCACAAAAGAACAAAATACTTTGATGATTCTTATTGCTTCTATACAAAATTGGAAATCATTTACTCAAATCAAACTGAAACCAAAACATTAAGGCAGTGGTAGATGTTGCTCCCAAATCATTCTTAAGACTACATCAAAACATTTACCTAAACATAATTGAAACCAACACTCAAAAAGCAACAAAAAAATTCAAGCATTCCTCACAGCAACTGGGATGTCAGCAAATTAAATGCTATATATATATATATAACCATCAATTTTGGTCAAAGAATATCACTAACTACAGACTCAAGCACCATAGGGCGTAGTATTAAAAGAAAGCAAAGAAGAGATGACCTTAGACATGAGAAGGATGGTCTTGGCATGGTGCCCCAACAACTTGCGAACCTCCACCAAGTCGGAACCTTTGCGAACAAAAGAAAGAGCAATCATGTCAATCTTATTAGGAACCCCCCACTTGATGATATCTTCTTTGTCCTTGTCTGTCAAGGTAGGGAGATCCACAACAACCCCGGGGAGATTGACATTCTTTCTCTCACCAAGGACAGCAGTATTCTCACAACGGCAACGCACCAAGCCTTGCTTCTTGTCACATTCCAAAACAGTGAAAGAGATTGTTCCATCAGCACAGAGTATGACCATCCCCGGCTTCACGTCCTCAGCGAGCTTCTTGTAACTCATGCAGATGGTCTTGGCATCACCCTTGATGCTGTAGTCGGTCGAAATCGTGATCTCCTGCCCCTGCTTGAGTTGGACGGGCTTCGCATCTTTCAGGAACCCCGTCCGGATCTCTGGACCCTGTGCATGAAACCGTATGTGAATAACAAAAGAGTCTACATCCGAAAATCCGTCATGCAATTCATCACATAACAGAGAACTGAATGATGCAGTTAATGTTGAAACCGATTCAGATCATACATTTCGATTTGAAAAGGGAAAAAAAATGACCTATGATTTGTAAATCGAATTGAAAGAGATAAAAGAGGCAGGCAGAGACCTTGGTATCGAGCATGACGGCGCAGAGGATGCCGGTGTTTTCCATGGCCTTGCGGAGATTGTCGAGAGTCTCCTGGTGGTATTCGTGAGATCCGTGGGAGAAATTGAAACGAGCGACGTTCATGCCGGCTCGCAGAAGCTTCTCGACCATGGGGATGGAGCGAGAGGCAGGGCCCAAAGTGCAGACGATCTTCGTCTTCGGCCGCTTGACGCCGCCGGCCTGATTTTCTCCTCCATCGCCGACGAAGTAGTTAGTCATCTCTCTCTCTCTCTCTCTCTCTCTCTCTGTGGGTGTGTGTGAGTGGAAATCGGAGGAATCCGTTATGCAGCAAATGAAATACTTATATGTGAAGGGAAATGAAACGCTAACTTTTTGAATAAGTTAGGGCAGGCGCACTCTACCATTCTCAATTACACACAATAATAACTACTCTATTAAATATTAATTAATAATAATAATTATTGCTCCTTTTCTTTTTCACCACGTACTTAGACAAACATGTTACATGCTTAGTGGTGCACTATTATAATTATAATATAATAAATTAATTAAATAGTTGGTGACTTGCACAATAAGCCACGCAGAGGAATGTGTGTTTATTCCTATTCCTATACTACCCTTTTCTTTTGAGTTTTCACATCTATGGAATATAATTAAAACTAAAACAATAATAATGATGGTAGTATGTTGATTTATTCCCACAGAAATTCACGTTGTTTGATGCAAGAAAGTAGAAAGTGAAAACAACGTCGGTGTCGGTGAAACCATTTGCATGCAATACCCTTTCTTTCTCTCTCTTCTCAATTTTCATTTTCCCATTGAAATGAAAGAGAGAGATAGGAACACTAGATTTGACGAAACCATTCGCCACATACGTCATAAGCTAATAAACAAAACACACATATAAAGGTCAAAGTGTCAAACTAAGGTCGACATCAAATATTTTCATCTCACATTAGACAGACAGAAATGTCTTTTGGCATGTCTGAATATATTACTATATAATTCCACCGCGTTCCAAATTATCAAAGTTTCTCTTCTTATTCAATATGTGCGTGCGTGTATCAAGAAGACAAAGCTAAAATATAAAGAAAAATATTATATTTTCCGACTTACTACTAGTCTACACCCTCTATCTTCTTCTCCTTGAGAGGAGAGAAATCTAAAATAGGTAACAAAATCATGAAATGGGACCTCCCAACTCAGAAATATCTCGTGGATCCTTGCATTTAGAGTGGTTTTAAACCAAAGGAGAGGCTCTTCTTCCTACTCATAGCTCGTCGTGTTGTCCCATGGGTTCATCTTTCTTCAGTGACTCCAATTTTTCTTGCAGTTCCTATCAACAAACATAACCACATTTACAAGTTTTTTTCTCTAAACCACTATGGATCAAAGGAAAGAGATGAATACCTTGAGTTTATCTTCGACACACAGAGCCGGGGTGGCTAAAAACGCAAGGTATCTGAAAATACATGCATTCCAAGTTAGATGGGGAAAAACCCATTCACAAAAACATGAGAGGGAGAGATTCTTACTCGCAACGGCTTGGTTCATCGACATCCGTGAGTTCATTTTTCAAACCACACCTTAACCTCACCTGTACGGATTAACCAACCAACACAAAAGATTAATCAGACAATAATAAACTATACAAGGACATGAACACACTTAAAATGCCGATTGTCCCTCTTCAAAACAAATGAAAGTTACATGTATGTGAAAATAAGTTGATTTTGGGGATGCATAGTCCACCAAATGATGAGGGCTATCTCCTTCACATTTGAGAGTTCAATTGACTTCAAAATAATATAATGAAAACTTATATCTGTACAATTTCTTTTAAAGATAGATAGTTTGACTATTAGATTCCGTCAGGTGGTTATGGAATGCATGCTGATAATGATGCAAGATTGTTCATACGTAAGATATATGATCTACCTTTAAGCTTCTATCTGGGCCATTCCAGCACTTATCTCCATTCATAAAATGCATTACTCTGTAAGATTCCTCAAATTTCTCCCAGCTCCTACACAAATAGATTAATAATATTAAGCAACATTTCAAAGAAATATACTAATACAAACTGTAGATTGAAGCAAGGAACAACAGACAAGTACAAATCCCAAACAGCATATGTGAAGATGAAGCGTTCTTGACATGAAAATGCTTACCCTAAACGAGTTGTACTGTAGCCCTCCTCCTGAGTAGCTTGTTTGAATGGGCAAACTTTGTAAACGTACCTGAAAGAGTAATTCCATTCCTCAGAAACATTTTTTTCAAGTGGAACTCGACAACTCAATCAAGGATGCGAGAAAGAATTTAAGAAAATTTCTTACTTGTTCTGCTTGCTCTCGAAGCATTGACCATAGAATGAAAAAAATTCCTTCTCCGGACCTGCAATTATATTTTGAAGATATTGAAACCCTATACAAGTGCACGCCAAAGTATATAAAGTTAGCAATAAAGAAAAAAATTCTCCATGACAAGGTATACCAAAATCTTGTTTTAGTTTCTGCTTCAGATTTGATATCCTTGATTGTATTTTTGATAATTTGGAACTGGATTCATCATATTCTTTACGCACTTGTGCAGCCTCTGAAAAGTCAATCAGGAACAAGATGAATATCTTTTGTTTGAATCCAATGATGCAGAAATTAGGAAAGTTGTCTTTTACCAGATACATTAACAGGTTTCTGGAAAATATTAACAGCCTGAAAGATGCTCTTCACTCTTTGCTGTATCTTGTCCAGCCATGATGAGCCACTTGTGCCAGTTATATCTGAGAATTTTGGATCATATATAGGTAAGACTTTCTCAGCAGGCTGTGAAAGGGATTCTTAAGAAAACTATTTTACCTGAAAAGTCTAATTCATCATCAGACTCAGGTCTCTGTGAAGAGCTGGAATCATAATGATCCACACTATCAAAGTCATCGGCTTGGTCTTCATTGTCAGCATCATCATCATCATATCTATGCTCATCCTCCTCTGAGGCGTAACCAACATCGTCCTCAGTAATTGCCCTTCATTAGGCGTCTCATTAGGATATTGGTGGTCCTTATTTTGCGAGGTATCAGTCTCCTCCTTATGTTGCTCAGTCTTTTCCCCTGTCCATCTGGATGCAACTAGACGGCCTAACTCTTCCTTCGATAGTGATTCAGTATCTTCAGCTACATTTTCCACCTGGAAAAACAAAAACAAGTTAGAGTTACCCTGATGCTTAGAAACATGTTGGATAAGGATTCAAGTCATTAGGATATTTGAAACCTGAGAACCAGTACATAAAATAAAAGCTACTGACATTATATTACTGTAGGAAGTACTACCTCCGTCCACAAAACTGGGGCATATTTTTTGGGCACGGGTTTTAATAAAATGGGTGGTGGTGTTTTTTATATAGTGGAGAAAAGGTCTCACCATTGTATGAGTGGTTAAGATTGAATTTGGGGTGGGTTTTTGTAAATAAGGGGTATTTGTAAGGATAAAAAATAAGGAAAAGATGTGAGCTCATGTACTGAAGGGGAAAGTGCCCCATTTTTCATGGACGGAGGGAGTATCAATTAGCTACTTACTAGTACAGGGCTAAAGATAAGCCACCAAATCTGGTATTGCTGGCATGTTCACTAAAACATACCTGATTTTCACTATCAAGACCAGCCTTGCCATCAGAAGTGGAGTCTTCGCCTAGCTGTTCATCATTCTAAAAAAAGGAAATTTTCATTTATCAACACCTAAAAAAAAGTTCCTATTTATTTGTATCAGTTTTGTGTTCAGCCAAAGAAGACCAAACCTGGATAGAGCCGTCTTGTTCCCCTGCTGCTCCATCATTTGAAAGTTTGTCCTCAACTGAATGGTCACCAAGTTCAGGTTCAGTGGCAGATCCATGATTGTGTTCCTCAGAATCCTAATGAAAGTCAAATGTACTAATTGAGAAATTATGGAAAAGTGGATGCAAAGATAGTTATGCCCAAAAGCACTCAGATACGTGAGGCAGCTGTTAAACCATTCATTATTACAGATAAGTGTTAACCCAATCCTTTGTCTCTTTCTAGGAAAGCCCATAGTATAATCAGGAGGCGTTTGGTTTGAGTGATAAGACATGATTGATAAAATAATTCAACTTAATCAAGTGTTTGGTTTGGTCGCCCCGTGATGGATAACTTGGCCCGCACTCTAATCATACAATTGGATGATTATTTATCACCCCAAAGTTGGGTGGATTATTTAATCATCCTCCAAAACCCTATATGTTCTCTCGATGCAATAAAGAAAGCTTTATATAGTATGTACATTTCCTTGTAAAGAAGTTTTCACAAGGGTTTCTTTGTTATCATCTTCATTCTGCGAATGATCCCTGTAGTATCTCTACCTATATAACTGGATAAGATATAGAACATTTATCTGGACAAAAGCAATTCAACTTTATACTCAATATTTTTCATTGCATTCATGTAAAACTAATACGTGAAAGTAGACAAAGGCATATTAATTATATAATTATTTCTCAAACGGAAGTTAATGATACATAATAACTCTAATCCTTTTCATTGACAAGCACTGGATACGAAATCTTAGGGGATCTACATCAAAATTGTTATACATTATAATTATAATTTATTTATGTTCTTTATGTATGCTATGAATTAAATCCACAGGTTTCGATGCCAAGCTCAAACTAAAACTGCCATATGAACAAGGTAAATCAGTAAAACCTGAGGAGGTTGATCTACTACCCCAACATTATCATGGATATCCTTCTGTGTAGACTCAGTATCTTCAGCTTTGGTATCCTCGTCTTTAGTAACTTGGGCTTCCTTTCTTTCCTTCTCTTCTTTTTCTTTCTGAAGTCGTTCTTGCTCCTCAGCCTTTTCTATCTGTTCCTTGCGCTCTTAACAAAAATAGAGCAAAAGCAGGCAATAGGATAAGTAACTGATGGAGTATATATCTCAGAAAAGAAGCATCAGAGTAGAACATAAGAAATTTGACCCAAAAGCTTCAATAAGGGTACAAAGTTGTGAATAAAGGAGAGTAGATAGTCAGAGAGAAGCTTGATATTGTAATGAACTAAAACTTCAGAGGCTCCCTCACAGTCCTCTCATTGCCATTTTAGAAGGTGAACTCGAATGAAGAAAAATGTACCCTTGAGCTTTTCGACCAATCCATTGAGTATCTTTTCCTCCTCTTTTAGCTTCTGTAGTTCTGCTTCCTCCTTGGATATGGTCAATTTTGCTTTCTCGATTTCCTGCCTGCGTATAGTGACACCTTCCCGGTATGTGGCAATCTTTTTCCTCAATTTTTCTCTTGCAACTTTTCCAGCTTCCCAGCATGTATTGGGGCACTTAGTTTTTCCATCATACTCATCACTCCCATCGCAGCAATCTGCTCAGTTGTACAAGTTAATACTTTTTAAGTCCTAAAGCAGGCAAAATGTGATAATGAAAAGCTAAAATAACACCGCAGGTCCATGTAGTTTATGATCAAACACAAGTTAAGACATGTAAAACCCACTGAATGTGGTAACACGCGTTTCTACAATGATAAAATAGAATGCTTGATAAATCTAAGTAAGAAGTAGTGCCAGTCTTCATAGTACTTGTAGTAATTGAATTTCATGCTAAGGCCTATCAACATAATGACTGGATAACAATGTTTAGTGACAGTCTTATAATTTTATTTTTATATTTGAAAAAAAAAAAAATCAATATCCTACTATGCAGAAATGTTTTTTTCCCAGTTAATCACTAATATTAAAAATGCCAAAGGAGAGTTGGGGAGAAATCACAGTCTCAAAGTCATACTGTCATAGTAGCAGCAAACGAACATAATGGACTTCCAACTAAACAATAGAAACCTAAATAAGCAAGCTTCGATGACCAAAGAGAAAACAGAGCAGCAAATTGTTTCCTAAGAGTCATGATACAAACTTAGTCAAATTCTAGTAACTAATATGTAATGAATCACTCCTGAAGGTTGCGAACAAACGACCATCAAACCTGCCTGAGTCTAGTCACTATCATTCTTTCACTAATTAAAAACCAAACAAAAAGAAATCTTAAACTACAGCCTCCCATAAGTTGAAAAAGAAGCATGAGATGTAAAGCACAGTATATTACCGCAGATACCGTCATTCACCCGTGAAGAATATAAGACAACAGGAGCATGTCCAGCATTCTTGCAGTAGAATTTCCCATTAGGGCAAGCCGATGTTCCTGCAAAACCCAGCAATTCACGAAACACTCTAGCATAAAGTCATAGCATAAGTTAATTCTGAAACAGAACAATCAGCGGAACCAAATATTCAGCTGCATCAAACTTCATCATCATAATTCATCTATGCATTTAAAGCGGCAGGCGAAATGCAGGCGAGTAAGAGAGTACCGGGTTCATCAGAGCCATCAGCACAGTCGCAGAAATCGTCGTTGAATTGGGATTTGTTAAATTTATGCGATCCATCTTTGCACTTAATCGCACTCGATGATGACAACCCCTTGTAATAACTCTCATCTGCACCAAAATCCAGTTTATTTTTCTTCTGATGCAACATTTGTTGTGAACTGCACACACACACACACACGCACACGCACACACAGAGAGAAAGGCGATCAAGCGAAGGCACCTTCAGGGGAGACTCCGAAGAGTGAGTCCATGGGGGGAAGCGATGCCGCCGATCTGGTGATGCCATGTACTAATAGAATAATGCTGCAGCCAAACAGCATTAGGTTTGGCACAATTCTGGTTTCCATCTTGTGTTAAGACTTGATTAGAGCAGCAAATAATCAAGAATGAGGCTGCAATTAGAGGTGCAGAGCTAGGGATTTTGGTTTCGGAAGCAGTTGAAGCTGCAAATGCATCGGACGACGACGTATCGGTTATAAGCCCTCAATCACTGCAGAGCTAGGGATTTAGGCTCTCCACGCCTTGTCGGAGAGAGAGAGGATTTCCATACTATTTTATTTTCCTATTTTCTTTATAGTACTCCATTTATTTCAACATAATCTAAACTTTGAGTAATTTTCGATTTTTTTTTTCTTTTGATTTGGGAGCGGGGAACGGTGAAGTTTGAACCCTAGATCTCACTGTTCACATACAGGAGCTTTCAATTTTAAGTCGTCGATGTTTAGTAGATAATTATATGACATGTTATAGAGGTTAATTATATGACCGCAATCAATTGTTTTGTTCATCTCACTATAAATTATTTATAAAAGTAATTATATTAATTGTATATTAATTATTGAAATTAAAAAAAAAATAACACAACAATAAAATTATTCAATTATTAATTTTTTTTTCTCATTTTACTATCTCATTCATTTCCCGACCAAACATAATGTTAAAGTGACCATCAAAAATGATATCATCTCAGTCATTTTGTTATCTTTGCAAACTAACGTTATTTTAGTAATTTGCGGAATTGGAAAATATAGTATTGCAAACGGTCACTTTAATACTAAGTTTGATCGAAATAACAAACGAATAAAAAATAATAATTGAGTAATTTTAATACAGATTTTAAAAGTAGGGTGCAAAGGTGATATTTTTTTTAAAGTTTGATAAGTTATATGCAATTAACCCTAAATAAATATAGTTATAAATGATAAAGTTTATGGTGAGGAAGTCCTCACGTGGATATGACACTCGATTTTAGGATTTATCAATTCTAATTAAGATTTATTAACTCTAATTGGGTTGTTTAAAAGAATTGGAAAAGTCTACTTCACAAATCAATACCCTGCTTCTGTTGCTGCCCAGATTCTCAACGATAGGTGTATCCTTTGATGGCTTACGAAGAACAAGAGTTTCTACCTTTAACTTTAAGTTGGAACATTTTCGAAAAAACGATGAGTCAGAAAGTGATATTTAAGCATACATGTTTGATTCATTCATGGCTTACCAGTTACAAACAAGAAGAAGATGATGTATATCAGCTCAGCTGTATGCATGTATTGTTCTTTCACTTGTATTGTATTAACAAATGATGTCATCATCTTACATTGAACTGAATATTGAGAGACAGCCCCATCCACCCCATATATCATCAATATAATCTACAAATGCATCAAAAACAAAGCACCTGCACCTGCTGCTATCATAAACAACACAATAGTTCCAGTTTCCCCACAAAAATGGATTGCACTTGCACAAGCACAACACAACTTCTAATAAGTACATATATATATACCTAATACCAAAAGTAATCATCATTAGTCAAGGCATAACATATACACAATCTCATTCATCAACAATCACATGCTACATAACACTTTCCCAACCTTCCCTTCTTATTCATTAATCCTAAGATGGAATTATCCCCAAATAGTTAAAACAAGACAAGAATGCATGCATTTTCATTTTTCAAGGCAACACAAGTGTTAATTAGCTGTATTCATATAGCAAAGTATGTGATCAGTTTTCCTCAGTTTCTGCTACTGTATTACTACTAAAGCATCACATCACTTATTATTATTGTATATATATGTAGGAGTAGTATATAGTATTTGGTATAAACTAGGGGAAAGAAATGAAGACTATTTCTTGATTCTACGGATTTTCTTATGGCCCCAAACCTCCATTCTACCAAGCGGGCAGCCGCAGGGAGCTCGGAATATCAGCACCGTCCTTCCATTCACCGGCGCCATCTTCTTCAATTCCGCCTCCAATTCCTTCCGATCCTCCCCCAATTCCAGCTCCCTCATACCATTGAGCTCGCGATAAGCATCCACATGGAGCGGCGGCGGGGAGTGCTTCACGCAAGCCTCCGTCTCCAGCTGAATATCGTACTCCACTGCCCTCCGAAGCCCCTTACACTTAGGGTTCCCGCATTTCCTCATCCGCAAATCGATCAGCACCGCCACAATCACTCCCACCACCACCGTCACGAACCCCACCGCGTACGGCACCGGCTCCTCCAGGATCAGGTCAACGATCGCGCCGTGAGCCGCCGGCACAAGCTCGAACGCGAATAGTTTCATGTAAGGAAGGATCAGGAACGCGGACGAGACAATCACCAACACGAGTATGACCAGATCGACGGCGGCCAGCGGGGAGCGGTGGCAGAATTCGTTCAGAGAATCGGCGCGGCGGCGGCTCGGATTCGTGAAATTGGTGGTGTTGCGAGGGGGGAAAGCTCGGCAGAACTGGATCAAACTCCGGCAATCGACCATCGGCAGCCTCATCTTAATCGTGGATGATTTTTCTCCCGCTCCTCTGCGTGTGAGAGGAATTAAATAGAGGTGTGGATTGAATTGGAAAGGGAGATTGAATTGAATTTGGTGTTGGATTACTGCAATCGGATAGCAGCAGAAGTTGAGAAGGATGACTAATTGACTTTGTTGAGAATGGTCTGAATTGTGATGATGCAATTCAATTGAATAGCATTTACCAGAAGAAACGAAAAGAAAAGAAAAAAAAAAAAAAACGCATTGGATTTTCCTTTAATTACAGTTTGCCCCCCAAACTATATCGATCCAACACTTTCCCCCCTCCAACTTCTCTTCATTTCTAAATAAGAGCTCACATTTTGAGTGAGTGGGCGAGGATTAGTGAAAATCACAATTTCAAAAATTAAAAAAAATTACTAGTGTTTATATTTGGACTACTTTTATGTAATTGTATTTGGGTTAAATATGTAGTTGAAGCAATAATAATTTTTTTACTTGTGCACTCATACTTTTTTCTTTCAAAGAATCAAAACTATAATGCATTTTGTTTTGAGGTGGTCAACCTCACCGTGAAGTCAAACAGACTAATAAATCTTAATTTGTAGATTAATAAACTCTAATTATAATTAATTAAAGAGCTTTTTTCTTTTATTTTTAACTCTGCATAACTAATATTGTAGGCATGGTGCTGGTTGGGCCGAGATAAAAAGAGGAGAAATGGGAATATTGGGCTCAGTTGAAAATAAAGAGATGATTCGGTATTGCAACTCCCATTTTGTTCAATATCGCATCCATATACCATAGTTGGTAATAACAAAATACTCTTTCCCCGTCCACGTCCACGAAAGAACTTTCTATGAGAAAATTACACGAATTTTAAATAAAAAATTGTTTAGTATTGAAAGTGAAAAAAAAAAGGTGCTGAGTATATTGGAAATGATGAAAAGTTGTTTTAATTAATATTGAGAGTGATGAGGTATAGTCCAAAAATAGATAGAAAGTTCTTTTGTGTACGTCCCAAAAAAGAAAAAGTAGGAAGTTCTTTCGTTGATAGATGGAGTACTATTAATCTTATTTAAATTGCATGAAATTATTTTTTATATAGTTAATTAACTCATAAATAGAGATACTATTTGCATTTTTTTTAATCATAATTTTTAAAAAGAATTATGGAAAAAAATAAATAAATTAAAAAGGTATAAAATACATCACTCAGAAGAAGACGTGCAAGTGTAAATTATTAGGAAAAAAAAAAAAACTATTCAAAATCTCTATTTTATTCGTAAAATGACAACTCTACAACTAGTGTACACGAAATATGTAATCATGGGTCGTTCGATGAAGAATTGAGTTGTTTCAATCATTAATTATTGAATCTAAAGTTGTACTAGTTGGCTCTTATTTTTTAGTTCTTATCTATAGGATAGTTCTCACTATAATATATTATTTAAATTTCATAAAGTTAACATTTATTTAGTAATAAAAAAATCACGGATATTTAGTGTGTGTGTGTTTGTGGAGAATGCACAAAAGGAGTTGACGCAGTCAAGTCTTTTTAGTGTCTGTATTCCAAGTCAAGTTGACACTAAATATTACAATAATCATTTTAGACTCACTACTAATGTGCCAAACAATAAGTTGAAAAGGAATCTCTCAATCTTAGTAAAAAAAATAGTAATTATCATACTATATCCCAACTTGCAGTGCAAATTTATATCTTACTACATTTCAGTGAATTAATTGGCTCCAAAAAAATATAACTATAATTATTTGTTACCTTAATGACCAAAAACTTTAAAATCATTATTCTCAATAATTTTGCTGCATACTAAGAAAATAGTTGTTTAAAATTAAAAATAGAAAGCTGGGGTGTGGTGATGATGGTGAACGCACAAACGTGCTAATTAATACTAGGCATCAAATAAATTCATATATATATATATATATGTAATTGTGGATGTCACATTCGAATTTGATCGACATGGGAGTTGGTAAACTTGTAATATAGTACTACAAATTAATACAACGTACGGCTAAGATATGATATGAGAGGCCTCAATTGGATTGCATCATTTTTTGTCTTTGCTTGACTGTTAGAAGAAATAGGAAAGACTCATTCACACCAAGTTCGATTTAAGTTAATAAAGACTTTGTGGTTTGTCATCATGAATTCAAATTGAATAACTTTACGATAAGTTGCAAGTATTTAACAAATAAAGAAATAATTAATTTCAAAGTGAGGGTTAGTCCAATTCCAAATACTCGATTCCACAATGGCTAGTTGCACTTACTTTTTCATTCACGTATAGACCAAGGTCTCCACTCTTTACGCTTTTGCTTATATATATACGGGGATGAGATCTAGTATCCCACAATTTTATGTGTGTCATTGTGTTCCATTCTTATATCTATTATTTTAAAAATATTTTTTATAAAAATAAAATTTATTATGATACTATGAATTATATTTAATTTTTATTTTAAAAAATTAATTTTTTTAAAAAAGTATATGCCCCATGACTTTGAATTTATCAACCTATTATTAACTAATAAAAGTGAAATTAAATGATAAAAAATAATTATATACCCTAGATTAATGAAATAAACTTTAGTTAATAATCACAAAATTAAACTAAAGCATATAAAGTTGAAATTGAAGAAAAAATATAAGAAAATAAATAAAATTGAAAGTGGTACACTGAATCTCATTCCATATATATCCGCTCCACAAATTACCCTATACTAATACTCTCCACTCTCGTTCATGAAAAATAGTTAATTTTTATTATTATTTTGAGACGTCCACAAAAATTAATTATTATTTTTTATTTTTGGAAATTTTATATCATATGATGAGTCATTTTCTCAATTCACAATATAATTAATTATCATTATTCACACTATTTTTTTTAAAGTAAAGCCTCTTATCCACTAATAATACATGATTCGGCTATTTTTTATTAAAATTTGTATCGTCTCTTTCATATATTATTATTTTTTATGGAAACAATCAAACGCATATTGTCCACTATTAATTTGATGTTCATCTAGGTGAAGAAATGGGAGAAGAGGTAGGCTAGAAAGTCAATATTTCACGCTTGATATATGCCATTCGAAGACCCACACAATAGAGTTTCACAAAAAGTGGATATACCCAAATCCATGTGTAGTCGGTAGTATAGTACGTAGAACCGATCACCTACCCACCATGGGCATATATAATGTGCACATCATTGATGTGACAATCTTAATTAGAGTAGAATAATTTTAATTAGAGTAAGATATGTTAATTCTCTTTCCAAATTAAAATTGCCACATTAATGATTGGCATATTATATATGCTTGCCCACGGTGGGTAGGTGATCGGTTCTGGTATAGTATGTATGTTGATTGATCAAATATTCAAATACATCCAATTAATAATAATTCCTTATTGGACCAATCCCATTTCCCTCACTACCAAGGAATCATGATTTTCAACGACTTAGGTCCATGCATCTCATCTTCAAATATCTCCCTCTCTCTCTCCCTACTTGGCAAGTGAATATTATAAGAGGTGAGGGAAAGTAGTGAGAAAATCAAATTAAATGGCTCAACCCATGCTATTGCTTAGCATCTTCACCTTCTTCATTCTCTCCACACCACCACTTGCACTAAGCTGCAACAAACTCGAACAAGACTCATTACTCTCATTCTACCATACCATCTCCTCCCCTTCCCTCAACTGGTCTCCCTCCACCAACTGCTGCCAATGGCAAGGCATCGCCTGCACCCCCCACGGCCGCATCACCCACCTATGGCTGCCGGAGACTAACCTCTCCGGCGCCACCATAACCCTACCAAACCTCCCATTCCTCGCCCACATCAACCTCTCCCACAACCACCTCTCCGGCCCCCTCCCCGCCCTCCCTCGCCGCCTCCGCACCCTCGACTTGAGCTTCAACTCCCTCTCCGGCGGCCCACTAACCAACCACACTCTCCCCATCACCATCCAAACCCTAGACCTCTCTAGCAACCACTTCAATGGCTCCTTCTTTCTTCTCCAAGCACCAAACTTGATTGCTCTTAACATCAGCAACAACACCTTTGCAGGCTCCATTTCATCATCATCTATTTGCAAGGGATCCAAACTCTTGAAAATCTTGGATTTCTCCATGAATCAATTCACTGGCCCTATACATGATCTTGCCCAATGCTCAAACCTGGAGGTTTTGAGGGCAGGCTCCAACTCTCTCTCTGGTTCACTACCTCTCAATCTATACACCTTGACAACATTGCAAGAACTCTCTCTACCTAACAACCAACTCTCCGGCGCAATCGACGGCGCCATCGTCAACCTCTCAAACCTCATCATCTTAGAGCTCCATGTGAATCAACTATGGGGTAAGCTACCTTCTAACATAGGCTTGCTTTCCAAATTGCAGCAACTGCAACTCCACTCCAACAACCTCAACGGCACAATACCTCCCTCTTTAACAGACTGCACCAACCTCACCACTCTCCTCCTCCGCAACAACCTCTTCTCCGGCCAAATCGCTGCTCTCGATTTCTCCAAACTGCAACGCTTACAAGCCCTCGACCTCGGCAACAACACCTTGGTCGGAGGCATCCCGGAGAGCCTCTGCCTGTGCAAGTCCGCCACCGCGATCCGCCTCGCCTTCAACCATGCTCACCGGAGAAGTACCTCCCTGCATGGCCTCCCTCCACTCTCTCATACACCTCTCTCTCTCCGACAACCTCCTCTCCAACGTCGTCGGAGCCCTGACCACTCTCCGGCACTGCGAGAATCTCGCGGTGCTCTTCCTCTCGAGGTGCTTCCACGACGAGAGGATGCCCGACGACGACGACCTGCTACATCTCGACAGCTTCAAGAATCTGCAGATTCTAACCCTAGGAGGATGCAAGCTCAGGGGCGAGATCCCGACGTGGATTTCGAAGCTGAGGAAGGTGAAAGTTCTCAACCTCTCCTTCAACAAGATCTCCGGCCCGATTCCGGCGTGGCTGGGATCAATGCCGAGCTTGTACGTGCTCAACTTGACGCAGAATTTCTTGTCGGGAGAAATCCCACGTGAGATCGGGCGGCTGCCGGCGTTGATCTCCGACAACGGCAGCACGGACTTGAGCCACCTGGCGCTGCCGTTCTTGTTCGACAAGCTTCAATACAACCGCCTCTTCAACCTGCCGCGCGGCCTCAAGCTGGGGAACAACAGCCTGAGCGGCAGCATTCCGGCGGAGATTGGGCAGCTGAAGCTGCTCATCATATTGGATCTCAGCAGCAACGAGCTGAGCGGCGGCATACCTGAGCAGCTCTCGAATCTGACCAACTTGGAGAGGTTGGACATGTCGGGGAACCATCTGTCGGGGGAGATACCGGCGGCGCTGACGAAGCTGCATTTCTTGTCGGCGTTCAGCGTGGCCAACAATGATCTTCAGGGAGAGATTCCCAAAGGGGGTCAGTTTGAGACGTTTGGGGCTACTGCGTTTGAAGGGAATCCGAAACTGATAAACGGGAGCCACGTGGTTGCGGTGGCGCCGCCGCGTGTGGAGGAGGAGGAGGAAGAAGAAGAGGGGTTGTGGCATAATACTCGCTTACCTTTTGGGTTGGGATACTTTGTAGGAGTAATTGCAGTTACTGCTACAGTGCTTTTCAAGACTTGCTAGCCTATCTATATATTTATAATCAACAATTCATTTCAATCTCTCGTTCTCATCTTTATTTTCTTTCTTGTTTCTTGCATATACACTCACAAAAACTAAGGCAACATGCAAGTTTTGATTTGAGAATGTGGGCATTGTCTTTAAATTTAATTGTTGATTACAAAAGAAAATGTGGAAAAATTGTTTGGAATGCAATTCGAGAAACGACGTCGTGCGAATTTGGGCTCCTGTGTATTGGTATTCTATATTTGACGGATTTTAATTTGATAATGTAATATTGGCTTTTTCTTTTTTCTTTTTTAAAAGGACCGAGAATGAAACAAAAAAGAATAAAATGTGGGGTTTAAGAAAAACAATAAAAGAAGCAAGAAGGAGATGTAAAATAACGGTTAATTTAGTAACCCTAATATATGTCCCTAATTATGAGGAGGGTGGTTAATTAGCCGTTATAAATCCCATTTACCTCTATTCCCACGTTCATCTCTTTCTCTCTCTCACACACGCACTCACACACTGCTTTTTTTGAGTTTGTTAAGGTTTTCTACTGACATTCAAGGCTAGTAGTTAAAAGACACAATCTTTCCTTTCCTCAGGTATCGCTTTGTCTCTTTCATTATCTTCTTTAACTGCAATTTTCCCTCCTTAATGCTTGCTTCTGCAATTTTCATCATCATGTTCTAACAATTCACAGGTAATCCCTTCTTCATCAATGGCGTTGAGCTACTACACCTTTCAGCAGCCAGACTACGATCCAGAGCTCCAATCTCTGTTGAACCCGGACGGCGACTCCTTCTGCAACTCTCTTCTCTGCGACGACCTCACTTATCATGCTAATGGACTTCCCTTGGATTTGGATAATCTCACAACTCCCTTTCTTTTGCCGCACCAACAACAACAATCCCAGGCGCCCTTCCCCAAACGCCACAAGCTCTCGCTGCCGGAATTTGTCTCGTTGCCTCAGTTCCCTGCGGCGGATTTCAGCTGTGAGAGCGCCAAGAACGAAACGAGCTTATCCGCGCAGAGCATCGCAGCCAGGCAGAGGCGGCGGAAGATCACGCTGAAGACGCAGGAGCTCGGAAAGCTGGTTCCCGGCGGGCAGAGGATGAACACGGCGGAGATGCTGCAATCCGCCTACAACTACATCAAGTTCTTGCAGGCGCAAGTTGCTCTCCTTGGTTCGCATCATCAGGTACTTAACTAACTAATCATTTTTTTCATTGAATTAATTATACATTAATCATCATCAACAATTGCAGGAGGTACCATTCGAAGGTGAAGAAGAGCTCCAGAATCTTCTAGAATCTCCTTTGATTCAAGAAAAGCTATACTCCACTCAACATTGCTTGCTTCCAATCCAAATTTGCTGGAAAAGGATCATTGGTGACTCACGCCCGGCCGCTGCCTAGCTAGTTCTAATAGGCTAATCTTGATTGTTTTAGTTTAGGCTGATCTTGACTTATATGTTGTTTAGTTTAATTTAAGGCAACCTCTTCATGCCTTGTGTTTTTTAGTTACTTGCTTGTATTCCTTACAGGCTAGGATATATGTTAGGTATTTTTTTCTTAGTGTAAGTTATCCTCATCCTAACATACATTACAATGAGTAGGTTAATCCCATATGTGATTGATTGATTATTTACTGCTATATTGAATGCCTGTTTTTCTGCTACCAGATTTATTGTCTTGAAAGTATATGACGTGCAAATCTTTGATGTTATATTTTGGAATTCTGATATGCTAATGAAAAAATGTGTTGGAAACGTGGATGTGTTTGGTTATGTTATGTGGAAAAGAATTTTGCAAGGAGAAAAAATATACAAAGCCTTGACTTATAACTCTAGTGATTGTACACCATGATCCACTCATGTACCCCTGTAATCACGTGTATGAATTATTAACTATAGTGATTGTATGATGATCCAAAATGCTGTTCAGTATCTGGTACTTTGCAACTATTGGTTTAACTTACTATAGATGTGGTTTCTTACTGGTTGTAGTGGGCTGGCGTTTGTTGCTAATAGAAACCTGTCCCAGAAAGTTGTGTTATTCTGTTGGCCAGAGGATAATGGGAAGAACGAAGCTGCCATGGTTGAGATACTTGATGACGCTTGGAATCTTTATATCGATTCTCAAGGTGCGAGAAGTTGATTAGAAAATAGATTTTATGATATCCTAAGTGCCCAAGATTATTTGACTAGGCGCCACTGTAATTTGTATGACATAACTATCTCATGATGTGCATAAGTGAGGGGTGGGGAAGAAGGGTTCCTGAGCATGTGTGCCAAACCATTGGAATAAATAGTGCTTTTTAAAGTTGCAAACTACCAACTCTGTTTCATAGTTGAGCAGATCTCAATACATCGATATATCTTATGTCCAATCGACATGCTTCAGCATAGCACTATATCTGATGTCATGTCACTCTGTTTGGTCTCAGATGATGGTGAAGAAAATGTGATCCTTGGACTCTCTGTTGGCAAGGCTTCCCAGAATGAGAATCTCAGTTTGACACTGGGGGATGTGGAAAGAGAAGTCTCACCTTGTTGTGTGATTATATGCATAACAATTGATGGGAAGATCTCAGTTTTCCATTTTGCTAGGTATTCTGTACCTTATTTTATGTTTGCTTTCTTACGGGGTCAACTCTGATAGTTATTCTGGGTGGCATACTAATAATTTACCCCACTGTAGTGCTGCAGGCGCTCTATCATCAGCTGGAGGATGTGCATCCAGTGAGGAAGATGATGCTTCACAGGAACTGATGAAGCATGAGCTGCCCCTGCCCCTGATTTCATCTGGAGGTTGTGAGGAAAGTAGAAACATAATCTCTTCAACTTTCCGGTCTCATGAACTTCGTGGAACTGAAGTTGAGACAAGTGCTAAGGGCACTGCAGCAAATAATTTATCGCCATCTACCAATTTAGACATCAGAACACGAGAGCAAAGAACTGTAGAAAACATGGAATCCCAGAGACTGAAAGTTGATGACCCAAAGAAAGTTCTCTCGACAGAGGTAAATGAGCATAGTAATGCTGAGCATCAGTCAATATCAGAAGTTGTACCCAGCAAAGGTTTCTTCTCAGGAAAAGTAGTGGGTGATGTTTCTCATCAATCAATAAGCAACTTGCCATCATTTGGATCTAATGTGGAGCCATTACATAAAATGCGGCCATCAACCACTACTCCAAGCACATGGCATTTATCGGTGTCAAATGCAAGTGGTGATGCTTCCAGTTTTATGTGTAGAACTTTTGAAATTCCTCAGATAGGAATTCAAGACCATTGTCTGATCTAAGATATTTGAGTTTTATCCCAGTTTCAGTCTCCACTTCAGTATACCATTCTTTGAATCTCTAAAAAGTGTCTGATTTGTGCTTCAACACATATAGCCAGAGCTTCCTCGAGTAGTGGTCAAAACATTCAAGTGCTGAACTGTGTGGGATACAAGAATAAGACCCCAGAAAACCATGATAAACCCTTTTTCTGTATGTCAGTAGAGTTAATATGATTTTGTATATTTAGTGGTGATATAAAGAACTCCAAAATTTATTGGTAGTCCTCATTTTTAATTTTATTCAAATGAAGCTCCCTTACAACCTTGTAACTTTGTAGAGATCAGCTTAAAGTTGTTTAGCTTATTGTATGTTTGAGTCTTTCATAATTTTACTGATTTTTTCTCTCTCTCTCTCTTGGCTATTATGCAGGGCTTATTGAATGAGAAACTTGGGGAAACTCAAGTTTTGCTTGAGAAGACAGTGGAAGGTTTGATCCTACCTTGTATTGATAAAGTTTGTAATGCAAAGTTAATGTTGTATTCGTAAAAGATCTTTCTTCCTGTTGCATTTGGTCCTCTCTGAAAGGAGGATTGAAGTATTTAATCTGCTGCAATATTCCTTATGAACCTTGTTGGTCTTTGATGTGCTAAATTTCTCTAATGCGTAAAGCGTTTGTTATTGTTTCTGAAGTTAATGGGTTCATAGTTGTATTTCAGTTTTGGCAAGGAAAATATACATGGAAGGGTTGTTCAAACAAACAACAGATAATAACTGCACAAGTATCGGTTGCTGAGCAGCTCTCTCTCAAAACAAATGGCTGCTTTGTGTATTGAGTCTTCTGGAAAACATGATGTGAAGAAGCAGCTTTTTGAATCCATTGGTCTCGCATATGTTGGTGATAGTGAAAGATTCCCAGCTAGGAATAGGACCTCTATTGATGCTAAAGAACAGTCTAGAAGAAACCAATCTAGCTAGTGAACCACAAACTGCGAGGAGGCACCGTGTAATGTTTCTTGGTATTTGCTATGTTGATGTGCCATTTTGAGTTTACTAAAAAAATTGAATGATTTGCTCAAATACTGGTTACTATGCACTGTGAGTGTTTGTTTAGAAAATCCTATAATGGAAACAGATATAGGACCTTTACTTTTAGCATAGGAAGGAAAAGCATGTAGTTGGGAATGTATTCTATGAATCTGCATCCTTCCAGTCCTTATTAATTTTGTTTTTCTTCTCACTTTGGTAATGCTATTATTCAAAAATCTGTTGGTGATGCATTTCTTTCACAACTAAATGCAGAGCTGTAAAGAAGATTATGAGAAGGGACATTGCTAAACAATATCTCATTCAGAACTTTCAAATACCTCTGGAGCTTTTCTGAAGCATTACAAAAGCAAAGGTATGATGAACTGGAATGTTTATGAGGTCTGGCGGTTTGATTAAAATAAACTCACAAATGAGTCTATTTCATAAACTTGACAGCGCATCATCTTTGCTCCATGCAATTCAAGGATCATTGACTAAGAGTCCTTCATTTCACAGCCTTGAACTTGAAGATGACAAAACAAAGAGTAGCCTACCTTCTTCTACTGGAACAAAATACTCTTTTGCTGCAAGCGACTCTAAATTTCTCCAGCATCAATGCCTGAGCAGTTTCTGACTCCACCCTTTGGCTCGACTGGGAATTTAGATCACTTAACATCAATGCCTCTGACTTCACCCTTTGGATCACTTAAAGCCAACAACCAAGGATCAGAAGAACACTAGACATTATTAGATACTAAATTTCCAGCAACTCTCTCTTCTGCTTTTAGCTCAACGAATCAATCAGAAAAGAGTTTATTCAGTTTCTTTCTTCCTGTATGCAAGTTGCATGTCATGTCCCCCAATCACTCTTATTACTTATAATTAATGGGTATAAAACGTGTTTACTTTGAAAAAAGCTCGATGAAATTTGTTTGCATTCGAATATTTCGGAGAGCCCAAGCCCAATATTTAAAAGACAAATACACATTTTAGAAAATACTAGTACTACTCCATATTGGCGGCCGCTGCCTGCACCTAATGCTTACATTCACAAGTTACAACTCACAAACACCACACACTCTCTCTCCACCAAAACAATGGCGATCTCAACACCACCCACTTTCAATCTCTCCTCCGGAAACCCTAATTCTTCTTCTCTGCCCCACCTCAAGCTCACCTCCTGCAATGTCAATCCATCAATCTCCTACTCCCAATCCCTCAAGCTCGACCGTAATTCCCGATTCCTAACCGCCGCCACCGCTTCCCCGTCCTCCGCCTCCCCCGGTACCAACTCATTTCACGGCCTGTGCTACGTCGTCGGAGACAACATCGACACCGACCAAATCATCCCCGCCGAGTACCTTACCCTCGTCCCTTCCAACCCCGACGAGTACGAAAAGCTCGGCTCCTACGCCCTAATCGGACTACCCGCCTCATACGGCGCCCGATTCATCGAACCCGGGGCCACTAAAACAAAGTACGCAATCGTTATTGGCGGCGATAACTTCGGCTGCGGCTCGTCCCGTGAGCATGCTCCCGTGGCGCTGGGAGCATCCGGCGTGGCGGCGGTGGTGGCGGAATCGTACGCCAGGATCTTCTTCAGGAATTCGGTCGCCACCGGAGAGATTTATCCGTTGGAATCGGAGGGGAGATTGTGCGACGAGTGTACGACTGGGGATGTGGTGACTATCGAGCTTGGTGAGAGTAAGCTCATCAATCATACCACGGGGAAAGAGTATAAGCTGAAGCCCATCGGGGATGCCGGCCCTGTCATCGAGGCCGGTGGGATCTTCGCATATGCCAGGAAAGCTGGGATGATCCCTTCTCGCGATGCCTGAAACACTTTTCCGGTAAGTAAATTCGTTGCTTTGCAATTTTGTGTAGCGTTGCGCAATAAAAAGTGGCCATAGTCATTTGTGTGTATTGCATTTAGTACTTGAGTTGACAGGATATATATTTCGATGAAAAGAGTTTTTCTTGATTGGTTAAGAATTTGATTCTCCTCTTTAAAGCGTTTAGAATTTGATTCTCCTATGTATGAAAGTTTAATATGTACCACAAAATGCATAAAATTTACTTTTATTGGTTTCTTATTCATCATGCTCATATGGAAGATCGTATACACAGAAATTAAGTTAAAACATTTGCCATTACGAAGGAAACAGACGACTAGGGTAACATGACAAGTAGTACCTATTTTCGAAAAAAAGGTTGTAAAATGAGGGTGATGACATGTTTTCAGCGATTTTGGTTATAGTATGTACCCTTCATTGCTACTTCACTAAGCACAAATTATCAGTACCAAAAAGGTTAATGGATTAGTTCTGAAGCAGTAGAATCTTCGGTTATTCAGGCTGTCTGTAAGAGAAGAGGAGGAATTGCTCGATTAAGGATCATGGTCTTGATTTGGGTGTTAAAGTCTAAAGGATTCGAAGAAAATTATGTAAATGATGTATTTCTTTTTTACTGGAGTGTGGTACTTAAAATTGGTCGGTGCAAGATGTGATATTGGATGGATATCTTGCCTTGGTTTATGAACAAAATTTTGGTATCAATAGGATGGTAGAAATTTGTTATCCTTGGAGGTTGTGTGTGGGAAACTTGGGGCTATACTACCATTTTGAAGTGCATCAAGTTGCCAAGGCAAGGCTGCTAGTACACCAAATTGAATTGAAGCACAAATATGTAAAACTTGACATATAAATTTGGACAATGTGTGTGGTACATAAAACATTTGCTTCTCTTCATATATATAAATCTCCCATAATGTAGAGGGTCATGTTAGCATGTGACATAACAAAATAGTTGGTACGGATACAGGTACCGTTGATTAAGATTACCAATAAGAATGTTGTACAACAAAATGTATACATCTCTTGCCTCAGCCTTGAAACTTAACGAAAAATTGGGCTCACAATTCCGGCCTTATGGGTGAAGAGCAATAGTAAGCACTTTGTTGTGCATCTTCTACAACTAGGAGTTTAAATTGATTGGTAAATCCTTTTATCAGATGCCATGTTTGTCAATTGTTTTAATTGTTTTGATGCAGGTATCATTGCATCCTGGCATCTTTATGAGTCTTGAGAAGAGGCAATTGACATTGTGAAGAATAATGTGTACTTGTAGTTTGATAGGTGATGCTTCTTTGTGCTGCATTAGTTTTAGTGGTTGAATCAAAATCTTATTATCTGTGCTGTGGTGTATTGAGATCAAGTTCCTATAAGGCTGTTTGCTGCATTAAACAATCACGTTTGCTTCTATTTCTTGCCTATCTTCTCATTCTACCTCAATTTTTCCATTAGATTTTCACACTTACATTGTTTGTGTGTTTATATTCAGTAAACTTATTTAAAATAATTACTTGATAAATTAATTAATTTCTTTGGTCCGACTTGGGCTAGTCATGTAAAAAATCAAAATTCAGATAAGACGTTTTATTACGAGAGAGTGACATTGATCAGAATTTCTTCTTCCTCGATGGTCCCTTTTCATTTAACTAGTGTTACACTCGCACTAGTTTACAACTTTTAAGTTCTACATATGTACGAAATTTAATTACAAAAGCAAAACCGATTTGGAACTGAGTTGGTTCAGAATGAAGGAACAATTCCAAGGATTGGAGCGGACATGCCTTTGCTCGATTGTTATGATTTCGGCTAAGGAAAAAGTGGGAGCATTTTCTGAAAATTCCCGGTGAATTTGGAACTGCAGAGTTCGGTGAATTGGGTCTCTTTTGGGTTCTGGGAATCTCACTACTTTATGGGCAATAATATTGAGGAATCTTCGATTGTCAAAGAATCTAATATTTGAGGAATCTTGATCTGATGAAGGCTAACTTGACAGCCCTATGTCTTGTTCATTGAGCTCGTGGATTGGGGAAATGGACATCCAGCCCTGCGAAAAAATACGAGGGGGAAGACTCATTTCTCAATACTTTATTTTAAATGCATTCTTTTCTGCTTACAATTTCTTACGATTTTGTTTAAATTGTTGGGTGCAAGAGTATGTCAGCACTGCTAATGGAGCATGATAGCCCTACCAGGGATCCCGCGGTTCAATGGGATTGCCAACCTTCTTCGGTGCAATGGTACACAACCTTGCGTTTGTTCATGGGAATTCGGGAGTTGAGGGGCTGTGGTGCAAACACTTGGGGAATTCTTGGACAAATAAGGAGCCACATGACAGCGCGGCATATAATCTAAGGGAATCCGAAGCTGAAAAGGATCATTGACCTGGCATGGCATTGAGATGCTCGCTATGTTTATCAATGACCACTACCAACCCAATCTTTGAATAAAAAATTATTTTTCTCTCTTTCCACATGTTCAACCCAATTTTTATCTTTATAAATAACCCACTATAATCTACACATTTTAATTTTTTTTATCATATTTTTTAATAATGAAATTGTAATGCCCCGCTCTTTTAAATACATATTAGAATAGATAGTTGCATTAATTACGATTTTTCTTTTGCATATTTAATTATTACTTGAGATTATTATATTAAGATAATATTACTTCAGCAAAGTCTGTACAAGAAAGGCAGAGTCGGTAGCGCTGCACTCTGGCAGAGCTGTCTCTGGTAGCGCTGCACTCTGGTAGGGCTCACGGCAAGGTTGGCTCTGGCGGCCTTGGTCATCTCTGGCGAGTGATTGTCAGCTCTGGAGAGGCAGAGTTGGTAGCGCTGCACTCTGGCAGAGCTGTCTCTGGTAGCGCTGCACTTTGGCAGAGCTGGTAGCGCTTCACTCTGGCAGGGCTCACAGCAAGGTTGGCTCTGGCGGCCTTGGTCATCTCTGGCGAGTGATTGTCAGCTCTGGAGAGGCAGAGTTGGTAGCGCTGCACTCTGGCAGGGCTCATGGCAAGTTGGCTCTGGCGACCTTGGTCATCTCTGGCGAGTGATTGTCAGCTCTGGAAGACGTAGAAAGCTTTGGAATGATTGTCAGCTCTGGCGCTCTGGCGGTCTTGGTCAGCTCTGGCGTTTCACTCTTTAAAATAGAGAGTATAATACCATTATTTATTTGAGAGCGTTTCATCAATAAATATTCATAGAATTAGGTATTAATTATATATGATACTTAATATATTTGTCTTCTTTTACTATTAGATATATGAATACTACTATAATTGTCGTTAGTAAATTTTCTGTCGTGATAAAGTATAACACCGTACTTGCAATTTAATTTAATTTAATTTAATTTTTGGAAGAAACAATTGCGACTTATATATTTCTACGGTTATCAAAATCTTCGTTCGTGAATCTCTGTTGAACTATGGCTATCAAGGTATCATAAACTCAATTTGTTTCTGACTATGCACATCGAAGAGGATGTTCTTAATTTTATTGATTCTTATTACTGGATCTGTTCTTAATTTTATTGATTCTGATCGAAAATAATTCGTATTCTTAATATCTTTCTGTGTGAGAGAACTTGCACATCGAAGAAGATGTTGAAGAAAGTAGGAGCCTTCCCTAAGGATCCCATACCGGATACTTCCATTACAGTATGCGGTGTTTCTGAGCTCGATGCTTGTGTTGATGCTTGTGCTCGAATTGTGTTATGTCAATATGAAGTATTGGATTTGTATATTTGTTTTTTATTCAGAAAATTTGTATTTTTATTCGACATCTTATAGTGACATATTCACTATATTGTACATATGTATACTGTATTCGTTGTATTAGTTAATTTATTCAGTTTCTTGTTTTACTTATTCGATTAATAACAAAGTGTTATTCGATGAATTTTCAATAGCTATTCACTATAATTTTAGTGAAATATGCAGTTAGCTTATGTGTTGTTCCAGTATATACACAAATTCTTGCGTGCTCCCGGGTCAAATCCCATACCGGATTCGCTACTAGAGACACCCCGCCAGAGCCAGAGCTTCCAGAGACAACATGCCAGAGTGCAGCGCTTTCAGAGACAAAATACATACTCTCATGAATGAATATTTAATCGATCTGAATAATTTAACATATTGCATTTATAAACTGAATAAACTTTCAAGTTATGCGAATAATGTGAACAATCTACTGAATATGTTTCAAATAATTTTTTTATGTTTTCATATTTGTGTATACATTCAATGCAACTCGAGGTATTTTAATTGATGAAGTGACGATTTTGTAACAAACAAGAAAGACTCGACCATATGGGGTTTTAATGTCTTTAAATATCTTCTCTAAAGAAAAGACATATTATTTCATAAATTTTAAATATTAATATAAGGAATACATAAAAATGAAAATAATACATCAACACCTATATACAAAAATGCAGCAAATCAAAGTATAATAATAATAATAATAATAATAATAATAATAATAATAATAAAACAAGTTAGCATTCTAAAGTATAAAGACTTGAAATGATAAAGCAAATTTCTGGAAGACAAATCCAATAAGTAACTCTTGTCAAATACATGCGTTAATTACAAAATGTTTAAGTGAGTACAGCTAGAGTCCACGTGGATTTGCCATGGTGTAACTCTGGCATTTCATGTAAGTTTTCGATTATCGGAATTGTTTTGCAGGACACGGACGATATTTTTTGTGATACGTTGGGTACCGTTTTGATATTATCGTTAGGATGAAACATTTTTGAGAATTCGCTCAAACGATGGGACAGAAAGTGACCTTTACCCAATTCTTTATTTGTGAAGTTTTATGAATTTTGATTTTTATTTACAATAAATCTATGTAGCCACATTGTGGCCACCCACAATTTAGTTTTAATGGGGAAAATTTGAAATTTATTCAAAAAATTTAATCTCAGCATATATAATTGGACTTGTGCTTCTCCCGGTTAAAACTTGGGTCACACAGAGATAGTGGGCAACTATAATAAACCTCATAATTTCAAAGCCAAACGGAAAAACAATAAATTATACATAAGACTTTTTTAATCTTTAAATTAGTTTTTCCACGTTACAATAATTTCACTTTTGTTAATTCAAGGTCGCTATTCTACCTCCGCTCTCTCTTTCTCTCTCTCCGCTTCTTCGCAGCTTAGATTCATTGCCATCTCAGAGGCCGGTTGAGCAGCATCTCTCTCTAGATTGGCACTGTGTGAGAGAAGGTTAATTGCGACGTGTGTGTTTCTGTGTTACTGAAGGTCTGTAGCTAATTTTCTTTCTCTCTCTTGATCTGCTGCTTCTCTCCCTAGAAAAAGTAGCTTGCATTTTTGGGTTGGAATTCTTAGATGCTAGTGGAATTTGGATGTTAGGTTTTTTATTTTGTATAGATCTCCGATCTAATTTCCTTCAGCTCGTTTCATGGTGAAGGCCCATTACAATCACCCATTACCCCAGACACCGCAGTCCAGAACTCAAAACCCAGTGATTAAGGCCCATTACAGCCCAAATGATCTCACGGACCATTCCATTTTCTTCAATTGACCATAAACTTCTTCAAACCCTAATTACCTCTGCAGATATCTAGAGTGAGACAATATGGGGAAAATACCGGTGAAGATGAAGTCGGTGACGTACGCCCTGTCGCCGTTTCAGCAGAAGGTGATGCCGGGCCTCTGGAAGGATTTGTCCGGCAAGATCTCCCACAAGATCTCCGAGAATTGGATCAGCGCCACGCTCCTTCTCAGCCCGCTTGTTGGCACCTATTCGTAAGAATTTTAATTCATAGGCTGGATCTTCTTAGTTGTTTGTGGCTTTCTGTTAGGATTTGTGGCTGATCTGCCTTGTTCTGATTTTGGGTTAGATTACTGCAGTTTGTTAGTGAATGAATAGATTGTTGCATTGACAGGGATGACTATGAAATTTGAATGATCTAAATTTGATCGTATTATGCTATTTATTCCTAGTTTTTGCTGAAAAATGTCTGATTGTGTGGTTGACTCGCAATTCCTATGTGTGGGAGTGATTTGTTGAAGACACAAAATTATATACCTTGAAAACTTCACAAACAAAATTGCTGTTTTAAATAGTAATTAAATATGGCAGCCATGGTACAGTAGTCACATGCTGTATTTTTGCAAGTTTCATCAACATATTTGTGGATGAGCTTGGGTTTCTAATGCATCATATATATTTTCTTGTTTATGCTGGAGTCAAAATTCCGTTTTTGGTGATTATTGGTGTTTGTGGAGGTTACCTATGAAGACTATTTTGAATCCTTCGGAGCTTAGGTCCCCTGGTTAGTCTTGAATTCTCATCCATTATTTCAAATCTTCCATGCGAAGTAAGATTACTAGTTTGAGATGCTTTGCTTTAGTTTTTGGTTCTCTTATTTTGTGATAGATTTTTTTCCCCTCTCTCAATAGAGGATCAATAATGACTCTCCATTCTCCTGGGATGACTCGAACCCTCACATAGTGGATGAACTTAGGAAGATAAGTGTCTTATCAATTGAGTAGGCCTTCATTGTCTCTTATTTTGTGATAGATTCGAAAGTGGAGTTGAATTTAGTTTTGCTAAGATGGAGGCTGGTTGAATTGGCTTTTCATCACCAAATACCTGAATGCTTACAGAACAATTGTCACAGCATTTAACAGGGAACATGGGAATTTGAAGCACACTTAGACAAAATAAAAACAAGCAGGAAAAATAAACAAAAGAGTCAAACACTGGCTTCTCAGTCCACTCATTTCGCCCGCTACCCGGCTTCCTCATTCTATGTTATATATGGCATGATGTTATCAACATTGCACGACAGAACCCCAGTTCTTGACTTTTGTGAGCATAATGTAGTAGCATTATTTGGCCTTGTTAGTTCTGTGTCCTAATGACAAAATTGCCAGTAATCTGCCTTCGATTATCTCTTGTACTAAAGCTTTGGTTTGTTATCCCGCAGACATGTAGTCTAGTTGGTATTCCTTACCCATTTAGGAGTGTTTACTTTGCATAATTGATAAGATGTATGATACTATGATTGCGTATTTTTATTCTCAAGAGTAGGATTTCTTCAATCTCATTCTTTGAATGGGATAAGAATTAAGCAAAATTAGCTTAAATGACATAAATAATCAAGGGCCTTGGGATATCCCAAAGTTGCAATCCATCTACATAAACAAGGGATTAACCTTACTATTTTTATCTATCAAGGCTAATCCTTCAAAGTAAAGGCCCCTTTAAGGGTTAGAGACCGGGGTCCATCCAATCTCCATTCCCCTCCCCCAACTAAAAACAATATCTTTGTTTCGTTGTTATCTAATTTTTTTAATCTTCAACTACTCCGATTCTTCGTTGGGGAATTGACAAAAGTGATGGATTTTTTGGTGCAGGTATGTGCAGTGGTACCTGGAAAAGGAGAAGATGGAGCACAGATACTGAAGTTAGTTATCAATACTCGATTTGTCTGAGACTCTGAAAAGCTCTCTAGCATCTAGTTTTACTAGACAATAAGCTGATGTATTGCCTGCTGGTTGCTGGTTTTGGATCCTGAATTTATCTTGGATTTGCAGTCAGTTTCTTTTTTATGCATGGAATTGTTCATGTATGCTGACAAAATTGTCTGCCCTGAATGTTGGCATTTAAGTTCTGTGCTTGATCTTTTCGCTGTAATTTTCAAATTTATCCATTGATTTTGATTTAATGACCCTATCTGATATTTGCATGTATGCTTACGTTGTCAATGTGTTACTGTCATTTCAGTTGTTTTTTTTTTTGTGATGAAAATACTAAATAAAATAAATAACGAAAAAAAGATGTACAAAAAACTTGGGGCACATCCTTGCATTTGGATGGTGCCATGAAACATAAACACATTTTGTGGCAACATTCAAAAGATACAAAATTGTGAAATCCGAATTGTGGTGGAAAGAAATGGCCATCTCTTGTGGGGACTTCTTGGCATGTCTTGTCAGTTAGTGCCGAAAAAAGGAGGTACCGCCACCTTGTTCCTGCCGGGTTCAGCTGGTCCAGCCAAGGCTTTGCGAGGAGCAGCCAAGGTGCGCCGAGGGCTATACACGCCCTGCCAAGGAAGTACAAAGGAGAGGTAAAGAAGACAAAAATTGGAAGGTCAGCTCTGGGGGGTTAGCTCTGGAGGGTCGATTTCTGGAAGGTCAGCTCTTGGAAGGTCAGCTCTGGAAGGTCAGCTCTGACCAACCTTACAAAAGCATAGCTCTGGAAGGTCAGCTCTTGGAAGGTTAGCTCTGACCAACCTTACAAAAGCAAAGCTCTGGAAAGTCCACTCTTGGAAGGTCAGCTCTGGAAGGTCAGCTCTTGGAAGATCAGCTCTTGGAAGGTCAGCTCTGGAAGGTCAGCTCTTGGAAGGTCAGCTCTGGAAGGTAGCTCCGACAGACTACTGACACATTCGACAGCTCTGGAAGGTAGCTCTGGAGCAGTGCTTTGCGAGTAATTCCATGATTTGAGGCAATTATGGTGTATATGGAATGTGAGATTTAGTGGGAATTTAATTAGTGTATTTCCTTAATTGTATAGTAATAGCCGTTAAAAAGATGTAATCTTTGGAGTACAAATAGATGTAGCAAGAAACCAAAATCTAAGGTTGGATATTTTGGAGAGAAAAAAATTGAAAGGAGAGATTTGATATTGGATGGGATGAATTGGAGCCGGTGTGCAGCGTGCAAGCATTTGAGGAGGAGATGCCCCTCCGATTGCATTTTCGCTCCATATTTCCCACCCAACAATCCACGTCGTTTTGCTTATGTTCACAAGATTTATGGCGCCAGCAACGTTGGCAAAATACTTGAGGTAATACAATTCATATAGATGATTTTGTGTTACTCATTTGATTTTGGAGAAAAACAGGATCTTCCGGAGAACTGTCGGGCGCAAGCAGCTGACACGTTGTGCTACGAGGCGTACTGCAGGATCAAAGATCCCGTCTACGGCTGTGCCGGGATGGTCAGTGTGTTGCACCAGCAGTTGAACGTTGCCGAGTGCCAACTAGCTACGGTTAAGGCGGAGGTCACCGCTATTAGGAACGACTCTGCCACCTTAACTCTACCCACTTGGTTCCAGTAGAACTCACTTGTGTTTGTTTTGTTCATAAAATAATGAATACCACTGCAACTTCCATCGATTTTCATCATTTCCTTCTACTTTGCTTCTTCTACTGCAACTTTGCAACTTTGATTATATGAAACAAGCGAAAGAGATCAATAGTGAGAATTGATGATGAATATGGACTAACATGGCAAAATACAAGAAAGAATAACTCTGTGTCTGAGCTCTGCTCTGTGCGTTTGTGGCTCTGCTCTCTGTTGTGTCTGCTGTTCTTTTCTATGATAACCTCCTCGGGTTTGAGAAAATGGTTGTTTAGCCCTTGGGTTGGTCTCTAGTGTAGAGATTGAGATAAATATGCTTACACAAATTCTTGCGTGCTCCCGGGTCAAATCTGACCCGGATTCGTAACGATAGAATATTTATTAAACGGCATAGAAAAAACATATCTCCTCAGTTCACACACAAGTTTTTGCAGATGTTGTAATAACTAATAAAGTACTCTCTTTAGGGAATTTGGATATAAAGCTGATATACTGAGCTCAGCTTCCACAAAACATCCAAATTTGCAGCCATATTTTTTGGGATAAGTCATTGACTTAGATTATACACATCCATACAGCACACAAGAGGCATGCATATTTTTGACATTTTCCCAACCCTTTGCTATTCTTAAAAGGTTTCTTTGCTGTGAAGTTTTGGCCCTTTTGTTACATAACTTCATCCAAACCTTCACAGTTGGGCATTATTTTAGACCTTGATTAGTTGTTAATAATTACCATTCTTAACCCATTATTTTAGTAATCAGATGTAACATTCTTGCCATAGTCCTGTTTTTGTAGAAGTTCCAATTTTTTCTCAACTAACGAACTGTCAGTTAGCTCTTCAAATTCTCAACTAAATTTGATATTGTATTAAAAAAAAAAACTATTTTTTATTTATGAAAGTTTGTTTCATGTTTGCAGTGATATCTTTAACCAAATGTAACACCCCGTATTTTGAGAAGCTATTTGTGCCCTAGCTCGATTTAAATTAAGTTATTAATTAGTAGCTAGAGTAATTATGCACGTGGGCGAATAAATGAGATAAGAAATTTTGAGAGTTTAATAAGAGGCGATATTATTCTCTCGAGTCTTATAAATTCTATTATAGAGAAACCTATCCTCGCCCTATATTTTTATTGAAATGTCTATGTGATATAAATATTTTACTTAGTAGAATATTCACATATTATTTATTGATGCATTGTTATTATGATATTAGTAATATCATAATTGAGATAATTTTTCCTCACACGTGAATAGATATATTTTCTTGGGATATATTCCTACACACTAAATAAGAGTTATAATTAATCAATTATATATATATATATATATATATATATATATATATATATAGGGTGTGGTTCTAGAGAGAACTACATTATTTGTGAGAACGGGAGAAACCATCAAATCTAATGCATTCACTGTAAAAATTAATGCATTCGCTGTTAAAATTAATGCACTCAAAAAAATAAAAAAAATTGCTCCCTTCAGGATTCGAACCCAGGACCTGCATTCATCCAACAAGATGATGCATCCACCGTAGATCTTGATGATCGAATGGCTGAAAATGGTTCTCCGTTCTTTTTTTATTTATGGTTCTTTCCTGAACCTCTCCCTATATATATATATATATATATATATATAGGGAAGGGCTAAAATAAGAGCATTTCTTAAGATATAAAATAAGAATCATTTTCAGCCCTTAGATCATCAAGATCAACGGTTGGTTCGTAATCCTGTCGGATGGATTTATGGTCCTGAGTTCGAATCCCAAAGGTAGCAAAAAATTATTTTTCACAATTCATACTTTTATACAGCGAATTCATACGTGTTCTACATAAAATTCATACATTAAAAATTGCTCTTATTTCTTATTTTAAGATGTGCTCTCACGGTAGCCCACCCCTATATAGATATATATATATATATATACCTCTCTCTTTCTTTCTCACTCTCTCTCACTCTGTCGATCTCTCTCACTCTCTCTTCCTCTCGGTCTCTCTCTCCCTCTCACCCTCACGCACTCCCCCCCCTCTCCCACATTACTCTTCTCTTCCCCCATAAATGGAGATCACATGCACCATTAAGGAGCCCCTAAAAGGCTAATCTAACTAGCCAACACAATCCCCCTTCTCAAGCTCACACATGCACATGCTCACACTTCTCCCCCCCCCCCCCCCTCTTGCTCGATCTCTCTCTCCGTCTCTACCTCTCTCTCACACTCTTCTCTTTCTCCACCTTAAATGAAGCACATGCAAGCATAGTAAGCCATCTAAGGCCTACTCTCTCTAGCCAACATCCCTCCACACTTCAAGCTCTCACAAGCACATGCACACCTCTCTCTCATCTCCCTCTCTCTCGTCCCTCACTCTTCTCTCTTCTCTCATTCTCTCTTCTCACTCTCCTGCACACTTCACTTCATGACATCCTCACACATTAACTCCCTATTTACTACAAGATTGGGCATTAATGGGAAAGATCACACCATCACTTCTCATCAATGCCAAGCTTTCTCTCCCTCTCTTCTTCTTCTTCTTTATTTTCGGCAGCCCTCCCCTCCTCACTCCACCACCCTTCTTTTCTTGTTTCACCAATTATAGTAAGAGTTAAGGAAGCCCAAAAGTGTTCTACCTTCACACTAAAGCCACCAAGAGTGCTCCAACCTTCAAGCACAAGCTTCAAGAATCCTACGCACCACCCTCTACTCCACCTTCCTTGATTTGTTGGTAGTAACCTTCAAATCCTTCTCTTATGTTATGTATATATATTTTCATGATGAATAAGCATGTATATTGAAGCATATTGAAGCATGATAATCCCTTCTCTACCTCTATGATTTTCGAAAATTATGGTGAAGGAAAGAGCTATGAACTTCAACTTTCAACTATTTTTCATATGCTTATACACCTCTACATGTTAGATGCATGAGAAGGGAAGATATATTCTTGAAAACCCTTAAGAGGGTTATATGTTATGATATGTGAAGAATGATGAGTTCTTGGTGTGAAAATGCATGAGAATGGTGGTGAAATTATAGATCTAAGATGATATGTATAAATGTTGTTATTTCAACCATTTTGAGAAATTTTCTTACGTTCTGGACTGATGAGTCGACGAGGTTTCCCTCGTCTAAAAATCTTCAAAATTTTACAGTGTGTAGAGATATGTATCTTGAGAATGCTGGTAAAATTTCAAGTCATTTGGACTTCGTTTACTACTTTTGTAAAATATAAAACTTCTACTGCAAAATTCTACCGGAAATTTGGAAGGGCAGTTTTTAGAGTCACACGTTTCAGTATCTTTCAAAAACATTCAGCCTCCCAAATTTTTATGGTGGAAATATACCTTTGTTATATAGATTCACATCAAATTTCAAACCATTTGGCTAACGTTTACTATTTTTCAAAAATCCTAGCTTCCAGTCGTGCAAAACTGCCGAATCTGGTAGACTGTGGGCAAACACCCATATATCTTAGACCACTTGGAGTTTTTCACTCTACTTTTTTTTAAACAAAACTAGACTCAAATAGGTTTTCAACGGTGTAAGTCTTGAATCCAGGAGATTTCTGAGTCAAAACAGTTTATTCTTTAAAGTTGAGGTAGAGCAGAATGGTAAACTGTAGGAGTCCGAAAATTTCTACCTTGAATTTGTATTGAGGATTTCAAAGTTTTGGTGGAATGATACACCATGTTATGTCATGAAAATACTACTAGAAAATTTTATATATTTTCCAAAGCTTACATGAATATTTGAGAATTTATTTACAAGGGTAAAAGTTTTCAAGTTCATAGAGTGACTTTTAAGTCACTTGAATATTGAGATAATTCATATAATAGTATATATTATATGGAATAATTGAGTAATTTGAGGTATGAATGACTATGTGTTTTATTTGAATGCTATTTACCTAGGATTGAGAGTCTTTTAATTGGATAAGATATCCAATTAAATTGAGAGGTCCAATTGGGTAAATAGTAGAGAAGTTATAAGATGAGATTAAGCATTGATGAAAGTATAAGTATTAGATATTAGTTAGATTAAATTCTAACTAGAGTTTATTTTGTCACATGGCAATCTAAACCACGTGCGCTACTAAAGGTTCGAGTGACGGCCGGCGTTAGTACGACTCTGAGCGTTACGTCATCGACCCTTGAGACAGGTGGGCTTTATTCTAACTCTATTATGGCTAGCTACCATGATAATGAGTTCAAATGCAAAATCTTATGAAAATGAAGCATGTTGAAGTATTATTGATGAGTATTATGAAAATTGTCAACTTGCCATATTTATTATTGATGAGAATGAGATGTGGTATGTTGCCTCTATGAAAGACATGACTATGATCATGATGCAAGATATTGGCCTTTAACTGATTTATATGACAGTAAAGGTTTTGTGCGCAGAGGTGATCGTGAGCCGTCTCTAGTCGGCCGGTCACAGTGATTTGAAGGAGGCCTCCTTCTCTTCACCTAGTATATATATGTTATATGAGTTCTCATAGTTGGTACATACCCTGAATATAATGTCTGCAGACTATTGATATTATTATGATGATGCAAATGAGTTTATGACAGAAAAACATGAACATGTATTTTTAATCTCACTAAATCCTGTTGATGCATTGAAAGAGGCAAGGTTGACATATAGCTCTAAGAGCAACGTTTCAATTATTTCTGGCATGAGTCCACTGAGTGCTTTTTGGTACTCAGCCCTGCATGTATTTCTACATGTGCATGTCTGGCTTGGCGCGAGGATGGGTGAAGGCTGTTGGAATTGTCAGTTGGTTGTGTCTTTCCTATGTCTCATACTTATCTTTATAAGCCTTGACTCTATAAGAAGTTGAACTCCCTGCTATATGTCTTCACACATATAGTAACACATCTCGCTGCATAACTCTGATGAAACTCTTTATTTAATTTGGTTATGCCTGTAATATCCCATAAGGGAAAATACTCTTTAAACCCTTGCTAAGTCTCGAATCGCTTAACTTTGTTTTACTCAAGTTAGCAATTATTTTGGTCCTAAAATCTTTCTTGGAAATGAGCATATATTGCAAATGCTTCCGCTAATACAAGATGCAAATTCCATTTCTTTCACTATTTCTTTTATTAGTCGTACGATACTTGGTATACGCTATCACTGGCTATATCGGGCTGCGACACCAAAAGTTACCAGCACTAGCATCACAAAATCTTTCGTAAGCAACTCTTTCTAAATTAAGTAGGTAAGGTAACTAACAGTAAGGGACAACACACAGACAGACAAAAACTAAAAGTTAGCATCATCTTCCAAAAAATCTCTCAAAATTAAGAGTCATTTTTGTCACAAAACTATTGGGAAATTTTAGTTGTTGGAGGAGGGAGATAATATGAAAATGGAATGCGCATGCTAAAGAAGGAGAGAGAAAGGGAGAGAGGGATAGGAAAGGATTGGTGGGAAATAAATTGGAAAAAACGCACTAACTTGCTACTGAGCAATTCTTGAAAAGAAAGTGCAACAATAAGGAATCAACTATGCTATGAGCAGCCTAAAACTTCCCACACCACTGTGTCCCACTCACACTTCACAGAAAAAGCGATTTCAGCATTGTCTCAGGGCAGCGAAGGCCATTAAAATTAATAAGTAAACCCAAATATCCCAAAAACAATTCAACATGTTAACTAAGTAACTAACAAGTCTGAAACAAACAAGTTGATCCAGATAAACAAAAACAATCTCTGAGTAGTCAGAGAGCAACAACATTCAAATTCCAATCACAGAGTAGCTGCATCCACAAATGCTCTTCCAGGTTGCCTTAGCGCCAAAGGTCCATGACATCCAAGTAGCTAAGACAGTTGAATGACAACATCCAAAATTCATCAGCAATACAGAATTTTAAAAGCACATCTCAAAATCAAAATTCATCATTCAAGGATAAAAACAATAGGAAAAGTTAAAACAGCACAAACCTTGGCATTCACACCATCAGGCATAATCCTGTTCTCAGACTTCCATCGCAGATAGTCAGTTCGATTGTACTTGGTAAATCCTCTGGGAGTTTTGGAAAATGAAAAGACCAAGTAATCAGCCATCAAAGTCTACTGCACTAAGTGCTGAAATCTGTTGGAGTTTTTTTTCTAACTCCAAATTAACTCACAAATGCTTTGTTATTATTTTGCACTTTCTTCACGTCTTTGGTTGATAGGGAACTGACCAAGTCAAGACTAGGAAACCTTCAACTCCTACAAAGAAGGAAGTGGAAAGGAGAGAGAGAGAGAGAAGCTCTTGTTGAGAGAAGAAAGGAGCTTGTTGGGCAGCTCCTAAAAACAAGGAAGGAGTGGCTTGAGTGGACTAATTCTTTCAACCAACTCAACGGTCACTCAGTCCACTACCCAACCCACGAATTCTTACCTTGGAGATCAAGTTCAGAAGATCTATAAATACCAAGGAGGAATTCAGAACAGAACACGATTTGAGCAAAAAGATTTCAAGCTTTAAGAGTGATTTGTGTACGAGTGTTGTGTCTTGTGTTAGGTTAACATTAGAGATAGCATTCATTTGTTTGGTCAGACTTCGGAGCCTAGCTCTTGAGTCTAGTTTCTGTTTTCTTGTAAGAGTGTCTAGTGTTCAAACCTAATTCATTGTAAAGGTTTGAACGTGAGTGTTCACTCTTTGTTTTGTCATTTTTCCATAAGGCTTCTTCAAGTTATTTTATAACTTGAAGAAATTATTTCACTTCGTGTGTTCTTTATTTCCGCTGCTTTATTGCTCTGTGTGCACTAGTATGTTGTCTTAGCATAGTGCATCACATCCAGTTTGAAGGAAGCAACACTTTCAATTGGCGTCAGAGCCAACACTCGATATACTGAGTGTGATCCTCGTTGTTGTTGCAACAGTCACTGCAACAGTTGCTTCCACATGGAACCTTTTGGTATTATGCGTCCTCCAATCCTTGATGGCGCAAATTACTCACCCTGGAGGACAAGGATCAGGCAATATATCAAGGCTATTGATATAAAGGCCTGGCATGCAGTTGAAGATGGGTGGTCTCCTCCTAAGACCACAGATGCTCACGATGATGTGATCATCACACCACATGCTCAGTGGACCCGTACCCAGCTCGAAGAAGCAAGTTTCAATGAGAAAGCCATGCACGCTATCTACTCCTTCGTGGACATGAATATGTTCAACCTCATCAAGAATGGCACGTCTGCCAAAGAGCAATGGGATATACTCCAAAGGCATTGTGAAGGAGACAAAGAGCAATGGGATATACTCCAAAGGCATTGTGAAGGAGACACGAGCATCAAAGAGACAAGGCTACGCATTCTTGCACTAAGTTTGAAAATCTGAAGATGGAGGAGGATGAAGACATCAAGGAGTATTCAAATAGGATACTCAATATTGCAAATGAGTGTCAAGAACTTGGAGAACCAATTAGCAAACCGATTGCTAGTCTCAAAAGTGCTCAGAACTCTTACACCTCGTTTCGAGATGAAGATCACTGCAATTGAAACAACCACTAATATTGCTTGTCTGGAGTTCGTGGATCTCATGAACACTCTGAGAACGTACGAGATGACGCTGGAGGAAAGAGGACTGCTCAACAAAAAGAAAGTTGTTGCCTTCACTACCGGAACAGCATATGCGACATCATCCAGCAGCCGCATTGTAGATATCCGGGATGTTGATGAGGGAGACGAGCTTGAAGAAATCAATGTTGGCGATGATGTTGCCCTCATCACGAGAAAATTCAACAACATAGTGAGGAAAATAAATAGAGCAAAGGGACAAGACAAGTCAAGGAATGAGGAGTCTCCCAAAGCTAGCTTTTTACCACACAAGAAGAATGAATTTACACCTCCTCGACCGATGAGAAAAGTCACCTCGACTAATGAATCCTTCATGTATGATCCAAATTTTATCAATAATGTTCAATGCCGTGAATGTAAGAGTTTTGGCCACTATGCGAACCAATGTGCAAACACCCTTCGGAAAAGAGAAAAATCCTATTGGGTGTCATGGAGCGACGATGAGGCTGAATTCTTTGATGGTTCGGAAAGCTCAAAGGATGAAAAAGATGATGAGGAGGAGTCTGGAGTGACAGCGTTTCACGTCACTATGGGAAAAATACTATCAGATGATGAGAATGATGAGGAAGACTCGAGGTATGAGTCAATTTTGTTAAATTGTGTGTGCTTTAATGCGTGTGTTAATGACACTGAGATAAGCAATTAGGAAGCCACACTCATCGTCATGGAACTCAAGAAACTTTACGATGGACTCCTTGGAAAATGGGAAAAGCAAGGACAGGAGCTCGAAAGCTCAAGAGAGGAGAACACCAAGCTGAAAGCTTCAGTTGCAAAACTTGAAGCATTGGTCACACAAAAGGAAATCAAACTTGAACACCTCTCAAACCAGTTGGATGAAGCTCAGGCCACCATAGATAAGTGGAACTCAAGCCAACACAGGTATCATGATTTTATATCCGCAGGAAGTTTGGAGACTACGGGTTTGGGATACACTGCCGCACCCACTGCTGGACCCACAGCCGCTCCCACACCTGGAAAGATAAAGGTGAAATCAACCCACGGGAAAGAGTTTGTTGTTGAAGGAACTTATGTTGAACAGAAACAACGACGTAGAAAAAGGTATGTATGTCACTATTGTTATGAAGTTGGTCACATACAACCATTTTGCTTTAGGAAATTCAATGATGAGAAGAAGATTTTTGTTAACTCAAAGAAAGCTAAAGCAAAGGGAAAGAAGAAATCACAGCAAACTCAGAAGACGGTTTTGAAGTGGGTAAGAAAAGGTGAGTTTAAGTGCAATGTGGTATTCACTGCTTTAAAAACTAACATCACAGGTTCATGGTATTTTGATAGCGGATGTTCACGTCACATGACAGGCGACAATGCCTTTCTTAGAGATTACCAGGTATGTAATGGAGGATCTGTGTCTTTTGGTGGAGGTTCAAAAGGTAAAATCGTTGGTAAAGGTACTCTGAGTGTTCCTGGATTACCTTGTTTGAAAAACGTGTTTCACGTTAAAGGACTCATGGCAAACTTGATTAGCATTAGTCAACTATGTGATGAGAATCTACATGTTAAATTCAACAAGGATTCATGTGAAGTTTTTGATAGACAAAATAATTGTATTTTGAAGGGACAAAGATCAAGTGATAACTGTTATCTAGTCGATGAGCGTAAGTGCAACAAAGCACAAATTGATGATTGCATGTTATGGCACCAAAGATTAGGACATACTAACTTCAAAAATCTTGATAGGTTGTCAAAGATGGAAGCTGTCCGAGGTCTACCCAAAATCACACAAAAAGATAAAATCGTGTGTGAAAGTTGTCAAAAGGGAAAGCAAATTCATGCCACTCACAATGTGATCCAGCACACAGAACAACACTTCGGCACAAAAAGGTGTTTTGAACTGATTCACATGGATTTGGTTGGACCAATAGGTATTGAAAGCATAGGAGGTAAGAGATATGTTTATGTGTTGGTGGATGATTTTTCAAGGTACACAGGGACTTTCTTTTTACGTGAAAAATCTGAAGCTTTTGATGTGTTTAAAACCATGTTTGCTCGCGTCACTAACATGTTTGGGGTAAGAATATCTAGAATTAGATCGGATCATGGACGTGAGTTTGAGAATACTTCGTTCACAACCTTTTGTGAAAAGAAGGGAATCTTTCAGGAATTCTCAGCCCCCAAAATACCACAACAAAACGGAGTGGTCGAACGAAAGAATCGTACCTTGGTGGAGATGGTAAGAGTGATGTTGGTCTCAAATAACATGGCAAAACATTTTTGGGCAGAAGCTGTGAACACAGCATGCCACATCAACAACAGAGTCAACATCCGACCAGGTACATTCAAAACTCCGTATGAGATTTTGCGCGGTAAAAAGCCAAATCTCAAATACTTTCATATTTTTGGATGTGTGTGTTACATTCTGAATGACAGAGAATACCTCACGAAATTTGATGAAAAATGTGATAGATGCATCTTCTTGGGGTATTCCTTGAATAGCCAAGCCTATCGAGTTTTTAACTTGAGAAGGCAAACAATTCAAGAATCTGTAAATATGGTATTTGATGATTTAAGTAGTAATGAAGATGAGAAAGAGAAGGAAGGACAGGGGTTTGAAGATCTGGCTCCAGAAACGGATATTGCCAAGGATGTCGAGGCAACAGAAGAAACAACATCTCAAACATCCAAAGATCAAAGTGATGTGGATGAAGAAGAATCAATTAAAGATCAAGAAGACACGGAGGGACGAGCACCATCTGGAAGAATTCACAAGAATCATCCAGTTTCTCAGGTGATAGGTAATGTGAGTGATGGGGTAAAGACACGAGGTAGAGCACCACTAGATTACCGGAAGATGATTTGCATGTCTTCTATCTGCATGTCTCTACCAGGTTTTTTGTGCTTTGTGTCGAAACTTGAGCCAAAAACGGTTAAGGAGGCTTTACGTGATGATTTTTGGATGTTAGCCATGCAAGATGAACTTAACCAGTTTGTTCGAAGTGATGTTTGGTATCTTGTGCCTAGACCTACTGACAGGAATGTGATCGGCACAAAGTGGATCTTCAAGAACAAATCAGACGAGTGTGGGACGATAGTGAGAAACAAAGCGAGACTTGTGGCGCAAGGTTACACCCAAGTTGAAGGTGTTGACTTCGATGACACCTTTGCACCAGTCGCCCGCATCGAATCAATACGGCTGCTTCTTGCGATAGCCTGTCATCTCAACATAAAGCTGTATCAGATGGATGTTAAATGAGCATTCCTCAATGGCATTCTAAAGGAAGAGGTGTATGTAGAGAAGCCAAAAGGTTTCAAAGATCCACATCAACCTCACCACGTCTACAGGTTAAAAAAGGCTCTTTACGGCCTTAAACAAGCTCCCCGAGCATGGTACGGACATCTAATATCTTTCTTACTTGAGTTTGGATTTGTGAGAGGTTATGCTGACAGAACATTGTTTATTAAAAGAGAAAGTAGTGATATTCTGATCACTCAAATCTATGTTGATGATATGATTGTTGGTGCTACATCACAACGTTTGTTAGATGATTTTACAAGGGCCATGACCACCACGTTCGAGATGAGCATGGTGGGTGAACTAACGTTCTTTTTAGGTATCCAAGTCAAGTAGGAACCAGAAGGAATCTTCATCTCACAAGGAAAGTACGCAAGGGATATGGTAAGGAGGTTCAATCTGGAAGGAGCAAATCACATGCGCACGCCGATGGGATCGAGCGACAAGTTGTCGAAAGACAATGCTGGGGAGGCAGTGGATCTAACACTTTACAGATCAATGATTGGAAGCCTCCTATATCTCACTGCAACACGACCTGATATCATGTTCAGCGTATGTGTTTGTGCCAGGTACCAAGCTGACCCTAAAGAGTCACAATTGAAAGCAGTAAAACGTGTGATAAGGTATGTGGCTGGAACATTTGATCTTGGCATTTTCTTTTCCAAAGATTCTAACACAAACCTTGTAGCTTTTAGCGACTCAGATTGGGCAGGGGATGTTGAGGATAGAAAAAATACAAGTGGTGGGTGTTTTTATCTACGAAATAACTTAGTGTCTTGGCATAGTAGAAAGCAAAATTGTGTGTCTCTATCTACTGCAGAATCTGAATATGTAGCAGCAGGTTATTGTTGCTCTCAACTCCTTTGGTTGAGACAAATGTTGTCAGATTACGGTGTGACGAGTGATGTGATGGTGATGTACTGCGACAACATTAGTGCAATAAACATATCAAAAAATCCGGTCCAACACTCACGAACCAAGCACATCGATATTCGACACCACTTTATTCGCGATTTAGTGAAACAAGAGGTAATTAAGTTAGAGTATGTTCAAACCGAGAACCAAATTGCAGATATTTTTACTGAACCTTTGGATTTTGAGAGGTTCACCATGTTAAGAAGGTCTCATGGCCTTTGCCTTCGAAATTAAATGAAAAATAATGTGTTTGTTGCATCAGGTTCAAAAGAGAAACTCTTATGGATGCAACTGTCTTTGTGTCTGTGTGATGCTCTATGTTACCTTAACATGTTTTTCTACACTAACTCAGATTGTGTGTATAACCTATGTAAAGCACAGAAAAAGCCAAAGTAGTTTGGGGGGCACGACGTTCACTGCGACGATGCTACCTTACAAAATGGCCATCCTCGATTGCTTTCACAAATTTTGACAAGGGCACGGCGTTTGCTGCGACGATGTTCTCTATGTCACTAAAAATGAGTGAATTTTACTTGGTGCTGTGCTTATAAGTGCGAAAAAAATTTAAACTGAGTTATGTGTTAGGAGATGTTATGGTCACAGAAGGCATCACATTGGATATAAAAAAATCTGAAAATTCTGGGAAGTTATTTGCTTCCGGTTTTTATGGGTCTCTCTCTATCCGCAGGTTCTGTAAATTTTTGAAGCATATCTTGTTCTTGTTTTGAGCCTATCTCTATCATAAATTCCTCCAAACCCTAATTTTCGAATTAAATGGTAGAGATATACTTGAAAGATTTGGTTTATTTTTGAGTGATTGGATTTGATTTTTTTTGTGTATTTATTCACTGCATGAACATCACATCATAATCACTCCTCATCATCAAGCTTTGATTCACGCAGAGTGACTCTTCGGTTCCCACTCTTTGTTGGTGTTTTCCTTCCCATTTTTACCCATGACTAATCCACCACCACAAGAAACTTTTGACTTTCTCAGGCAACTTTTTTCAAATCCGGCGACTCTCGCTCAACTTCAGGCCGCAATTGCAAACCCATTGGCGGCAATGACAAGTCAGACCAATGTACCTGCAACTCTGCCTCTTTCGTCGACTGCGACAACTTCGGCGAATCCTTCCACCGACATATCACCACCACCTGCGCCGCCCACAGCTGAAGCGACAACAGGCGCAGTAGTACCAGATTCTTCGGCGATTACTCCAAGCGCAGCCTTGCTCGGCGTCGAAAATCCAGATCCCCTTTCTTCTTTAGAGCCCTCCGTCAAAGATGGCAACACGGTGAAGACATCTGCGGCACCGCCGGCGAACACTCAAGCCGATAAATCGGCTAAAACAAAGAAACGTCGCCGTCAACAAGTCCTTCAATCCCAACCGCAAGCTCCTCGTCGCTCAAATCGAGGGCATGTGAGGCCATTGGAGTCTGATTCCACGATCTATGTGTTGGAGGATGAGGTCTCCTTGCGGCATGCGCCGCAGGGCTGCGCTGTTGCGCGTGCCTCAGAGCTACGCTGCACAGTCGGGCGATTCCAGGCAGGGCTGCGCTCGAGCGCTGCTGGGCAAGGCTGCGCTGGTCAATTGAGCGCTGCCGGGCAGAGCTGAGCTGGGCAGTCGAGCGCTACCGGGCAAAGCTACGCTGGGCAATCGAGTGCTGCCATCAGGGATGCGCTAGGCAGTTGAGCGCTGTCGGGCAGGGCTGTACCGGTCAGTTGGGCACTGCAGTGCAGAGCTGAGCTGGTCAGTCGAGCGCTGCCGAGTAGGGCTGTACTGATTAGTCGAGCGCTGTCGGGCAGGGCTGTACTGATCAGTCGAGCGCTGCCGGCGGAGCTGAGCTGGTCAGTCAAGCGCTGCCAGGCAGGGCTATGCTGGTTTGACGAGCGCTGCTGGGCAGAGCTGAGCTAGGCTGGCTTGTTGGGCCGTATAGTTTCGACTTTATACGAATTTTATCCATTACAGTCAACCCCTGCAAGCTCATCAAACTTTAGCTATTACTGCTCTCTCAGAGCAAACATGGATCCCAGAGCAGACATGGATACCAGAGCAGACCAGGGTACCAGAGCTGACATGGATGCTAGAGCAGACAATGCCGCCAGCTCTGCCAAGATCGACAACTCTGTCAAGATCGCCAGCCCTGTGAAGTGTAGCACTACAGAATCCAGTCCTGCAGAATTCAGCCTTGCAGGATCCAGCTCTGCAGAATCTAGCTTTGCCAAATTCAGCACTGCAGAGTCCAGCCATGCTAAATTCAGCCCTGCAAAATTCAGCTATGCAAAATCCAGGCCTACAGAATTTAGCTCTGCAGAATCCAGCTTTGCAAAATCCAGCCCTGGATAATCCAGCTATGCAAAATTCAGCCCTGCAGATTTCAGCTATGCAGAGGCTAGCTATGCCAAATCCAGCTCTGCAGAATCCAGATATACCGAATCCAGCTCTGCAGAATCCAGCTATGCAAAATCCAGCTCTGCAGAATTCAGCTATGCAAAATCCAGTCCTACAGAATTCAGCTCTGCAAAATCCAGCCCTGCATATTTCAGCTATGCAGAATTCAACCTTGCCAAATCCAGCTCTGCAGAATTCAGCATTGCCAAATCCAGCTATGCAATGTCCAGCCCTGCAGAATCTAGCCATGCAGAATTCAGCCCTGCCAATTCTAGCTCTGCAACGTCCAACCCTGCGAAGTCCAGCGCTGTCAAGAAGGCGGCCAGAGATGAAACTCCACAAGTCCACTATGCCTTATCGACCACCAAAAGTTATCCAACGTCCCAGCCCGCCTCTGCCACCAATGATTGTTGATCCAACCCAACCACTAACGAAGCAAGGAGATCCAGGCAGTTTCATTCTTGGTATTGGTTTGGGTGGAGCTGGAGAGTTCTTGGGCATGTTAGACTTGGGTGCGGCATTCAATTTGATGTCGTTTGCTATCTTTCAGAAATTGGGCAGGAACGAACATGATCTTAAATTTACAAATATGAGACTTCAGCTAGCTGACGGTGCAATTACAAGCCCCCGTGGAATTTTAGAGGATGTCGAAGTCACGGTGAGAGGAATCAAGGTGCTGGCAGACTTTGTGGTGCTCGATGCAGGGAAAGGCATTACAGGAGAGAACGGCCATCTTGTGCTGCTTGGCCGGCCATTTATGGCTACTACCCAGACTCGCATTGACGTGGGTTCTGGAACTTTGAGTATGGCCGGGTCAGGTAGATCGGTAACGTTCTCTGTTTTCGATAAGAAGCCTGTTATTTCTACTTCTTTAATGCATATATGTTCTTTTGTTGAGATTTCTGACCTTGTGGAAGAAGTGGAAATTTTCAGCGCTGACAATTTTTTGCCAGCTCTGCCTAGCACTCCAGCTCTGACCATTCCTCTAGCTCTGACGATTCCTCCAGCTCTGACGTTGGACGCCAGAGCATAAAATCTTTCGCCAGCTCTGAACAGTCCGCCAGCTCTGCACAGTCCGCCAGCCCTGATGGGGCAGCCAGCTCTGGTGAGCACTTGCCAGAATTTTGATGAGGAGGCCATTGAAGATCAATTTTTGGACAAGTTGCACCTCGACGTAAATGCAGTTCATGAAGTGCCAACTAACTTGAAAGAAGATGCAGCCATTGAAAAAGAACGGGTTGATGTGCTGAAATGCAATGATGATATCGTGCAAAGAGTGCAGGGTGTACTGCTCTTGGAGGAAAAGAAAGAGGAGAGCTTGCGACCTAGCTCTTGGTTCGAGAGAGTGATGAATGTGATGAGCGATGCTTGCTCATTAAGAGGACCCGCAGCTGAAATGGAAGAAGACGTGTTATCACAAGGACTAATTCAGCTGACGTTTCATAGTGATTTTGGTTAAGGGTTCCTCTAAGTCGGGCTGGCGACTTTAAAACTAGCGCTTGGTGGGAGGCAACCCACTGTTGGTTTGGTTTAGTTTATGTTTTTCTTGTTCTTTGCTTTCCGTTTTTGTTTCGTTTTCTTGTTTTTGGTTGTTTGTTCGGTTGCTTTGATTCTGGGTGTTAATGTTTTTGTTTCCAGCGCTGCAATTCTACTCTGACATTGCCGCCAGCGCTGAAGAATGCCAGCGCTGCAATTCTACTCCGACTTTGCCGCTAGTGCTGAAGAATGCCAGCGTTGAAAAGTCCAGATCCAGACCTAAAACTCCACTCTGAAAAGGACCAGCGCTGACATTTCTACTCTGCCAAAGACCGCAAACCCTACTTCTCGCCGCCTCTCACAGCGCTTCAGTTTTTCTTCGCCAATGATCATGGACGTATTCTAAACTCTCTTTATTTTGTGCCCTGAGGACATGGCATTCTTTAAGTGTAGGGAGGTGACTTGTTTTGCTTATGCTTTCGATTGGGCGATTGGTCCCTTTATTCTTAGCTTGCTCTTTGATACTTGCGATTTTGTTATGAATTTGTGGAAGAGAAGATGGTTTTTGATGTGAATTTTGGGTTAGTGATTGAATGGTGGTTATTCTTGTTTTACTCTTGATATATGTTTCTTGTTTGTGCAAAGAATTATGAATTTTGTTGCAACACTGTGGTAAGCAATTAAAACGTGATTTGTCCGGTAGATGCTAGAAGGAGTGTTGTCATTGTGATTGCCTACGATCGTATCCTTATCTGTGAAATGTGTAAAATGTTGGACGAATTGCCAGCTCTGAAACATCTGGCCAGCTCTGAAAATGAAAGCGATGAGTCTCAGCTCCTCTAGTTTAACTATGAGCATGGGAAACCATGTGAAAAGACTTTGGATTACATCAAAATGGTTTTATTTCATGAATTATGGCTCAACTGTCGAAATCTAAATGATTAAGCATACAAAGTGTGGAAAATGGAGATATTGATTATAAAGGCGATCACATTAGGGAATTCACTTCTAGCGGAGAATTGGGTATGATCGAATTATTTGCATTACCTAAGTGTTGCTTCTTAAACTTTAAGTTACTTGCATGATCGGGAGATGTGTGTTGATTGAAAAACATTGAATCGACTTGTGAATGTTTGAATGAAAATAATCATCGTTGAAACGTTCTCTTCCTAAGATTCATACTGGTTTTGCTTGAGGACAAGCAAAAGGCTATGTGTGGGGGTTGATTTATGCTTAATTGTTCTTAATTTGAGGTTTGCATGTGTTTATTTTGAGCTAAATATTCTGGAAATTGGTGCGTTTATGGGTTTGTTTTATGCTTTGCAGGAGATTCTGATTTTATAGATGGAAGAGCACGTTCCAGTTAGACTTTCCTTCCCTATTATGATTCTATTTCCTTTAGACCAGTTTTGCTGGGCCGATTTTGATGGTAATTAGGGTTGGAATGAAGTCTATAAATAGGGTCTTAATATTCATTGTAATAATCAATCTTTGTTCTAATCTTTGTTCCGTCTTTTGAGAGTCATTCTTCGGCTAGGCAGCCAAAGACTTAGGTTTTTTTTAGCTTTCGTTGTTTTTCTAGTTCTTCAAGCTTTCGTTACTTTTTGTTATAGTTTACTTTCAAGTTTAGTTTTACCTTAGTTTTGTTTCGAATATTGTAATTGAGTGACAGCAATTTCATCTTTGCAACGTATTGCAACGTTTACGGTATTTCGTATTTATTTCAATCTCTTTTGTTTCGTTATGTTTACGCTTTGCTTTCATGTTTATGCTTTGATTTCAATTATGCAATTTCAATTCTGCACTTTAGTTTCATGCCTAGTAGATTAGAAGCTTTAATTTACAAGCCTTTAAATTCTTAGTTAGCATTTAAATTCTTAAGTTGCTTTTACTTTAATCGTTTAATTCTTGTCTAGGTTTAATAGTTTGTTTATGCTTTCGTTTTTTCATGCCTAGTTAATTACAAGTTTAAATTCACGTTAAAGTTTACTTTACAAGTTTTTAAACCAACCTTTACCGCTTTCTTGCGACATAATTAAAAGCCCTTAAAGATCTTCCTTGAGAGACGACATTGAGTTAACTTACCACTGCTAGAGTGTCCTTGTCCTATTGCAAGTCAATCTAGAGGTGTTTCTAGTTGAGTCAAATTTTGGCGCCGTTGCCGGGGAAGGTTTTAGGCGTTTAGTTGTGTCACTTTTCTGAATGCATGTTTCATGCCTATCGGAGGGCCTTATACCCGAGTGGTCCCAACAGCTCACGCACTCCATGCTACAGTGATAACTAACAGGAAATTAATTAAACTAATAAAAAAACGATACATCGCTTTTACAAAAGGGAAACGCGACTCCACTTATCCGCTCAAGCCTCCTTCAGCCACGTGTACGGTCCGTGATGAATGCCGACTCGGGTTCTGTTAAAATATCGAACTCGCTATCATTTCCCGCCATCTCCTTTAACCTCTTGAATCATGACACCTCTTTATGTCATGATTTGTGATAAAAATGTTGATTGTTGATTTTAAATCAAAGTTAGCACTTGAGTATATTATTCAAAAGTTGATTTCATTCATTTTAAAAGTGGTTTAAAAGTTTATTTCATTTAAGGATTTACTTTTCTTAAATTGTTTTTCAGATCATTTATTTTAAAAAGATGATTTTTTTTTAAAATTTTAAGAACTTTTGCATTAAATGTTTATTTAAAATTTATATTTAACATTTTAATTAGATTACGGTGTTACACATTCATCCCTTGCTTCGATAGAAAAGCACGGTTCACCCCCGCCTGAATACGTAAATACAATAATATTTGGAACTTCAAACTTGAGTTCCAATGCAGCTATTGGTTGCACAATGCTTATGCGTTGGAGCGAAGAGCTCACAACCCTTATTATTCTGCTTACTTACGTGTTGTGGCCGACGGGATTCAGGCTGTTTGGTCGACGGCCCACGGGACGAGGGGGCAGAAAAAGGGATGGCGGCGGTCGGAAATTGTGCCTGCTAGGCTGCTACTACTTACGGGCGGAAGGAGGTGCCGAGTCGCCGACAACGAGGCCACCGGCAAAGGGGACGGATTGGCCGGACGACGGGGACGGCCTGATGCGCGGTTTCTGCCATCTGAAGTGAAGTATGTTGGTGATAAAATAAGGGTAAAGCACCAAATACCCCCCAGACGTTGGCATCCCTATCGCGTATAGCCCCCCATAATCTGGGTAAGCGTTGTTTACTACCCTAACGTAGCAAAATCGTAGCAATTAACCCCCCACGTTTTAACGGCCCCAAACGTCGTCTGTTATTTAATTTTTTTTATATGAGCAACTCATTCGTCAAAGCAAAGACAAGAGCAAAAGAACCCAGAGCTGGAAAGGGGCCTCGGGCAAACAGATGCTTTGGGTGAAGTGGTGGTCAGTGCTGGCGGCTTTGTCAGCGCTGACGAGGGATTGGCAGAGCTGGCGGATTTTTCAGCGCTGGCAAAGTTTGGCAGCACTGGCGACCATCAGCGCTGATGAGGGATTGGCAGCGTTGGCGGATCAGTCAGCGCTGACGTAGTTTGGCAGCGCTGGCAGCCTTCAGCGCTGATGAGGGATTGGCAGAGCTGGCGGATTTTTCAGCGCTGGCAAAGTTTGGCAGCGCTGACAGGGGATTGGCAACGCTGGTGGATCAGTCAGTGCTGATGTAGTTTGGCAGCACTGGCAGCCTTCAGCGTTGATGAGGGTTTGGCAGCGATGGCGGTCTTCAGCGCTGGGGTTGTTTGGCATCGCTTGCAACCTGGTCACCGCTGGAGAAGTTTGGCAGCTCTGCCAGCCTGATCAGCGTTGCGGTTTTGGCAGCGCTGCCCAGTGCAGTGATCAGACCAGGGACCAGACCAGGGCCCACCTTCATTAAAAAAAATAAAAAAAAAAATAACAGACGGCGTTTGGGGCCGTTAAAACACGGGGGAAGGTTAATTGCTACGATTTTGCCACGTTAGGGTAGTAAACAGCGCTTACCCTGACTATGGGGGGCTATACGCGATAGGGACGCCAACGTCTGGGGGAGGGGGGGTATTTGGTACTTTCGGCACGAGAATGAAGAAAATAGTATTTAGTGTCTTAAGTATGGTAGGTGAAAAAGTGAAAAGGTGAATAAAGAAAAAAAAATTGCCATATAAAGAAATGACTCAAGATTCGAGGGATAGCCGAAAAAGGAAAGTGACTCAAGATTCGTGTGACGGAGGGAGTAACATTTTTAGTTTTATCGTGGGCGATTAATGTAGTGAAACTAAAATTGATTTTAAATAACTGATTTTGAAGTATTTAGATTTAGAGATTTGATTATATAATGTAGGGAATTCATTTTTTATTTTAACATTAGTTCTTTTGAATAATTAAGGGCATCGTGATTAGAAGCTCAAGTAACACATGAACTAGCTCGTTTAGAAAAGTCTTTTAGATCATGCATCTAAAGACAATTCGCAATAATATTGAATACAAAAGCAATCTATACTAATAGAAAAAAAGTATAAGACAGTCTAGGGCACAACTTGTGGATTGCCTATTTTACCCCTGTTATATATTTATAAATTATAAATCTTTTTTGATATATATTTATTTGTCATCCAAATCTATTAAAAAAAATACTTTATATCTATAGCTATTGATAAGGCTTATAAATAAATATATCTATCCAATAAATTATCTAATAAAAGTAATGAATTAATAGATTTTTTTAAATAATAGATTATCAATTAAAATAACATTAATTACACTAACAACGTACGTTAGTTTCATGAAAATGACTATAGAGATGATTTACATCCATCATATATCCGAGAGAGAGTTTGACGCATTAACAATAGTGGCGGTGAGAGGCGCATTAGTATTGACCTGCACAACCAGCGGGCTTCTAACATGATGGAATCCATCGGACCACATAATGGAGCCGAAATCATATCTACCTTGAGATATCTTGAGCGGACTCATAGTCACGTGATACGTTATCTCCTCTTTAAAAGGGGAAAACACCAACACTTTGGGCCAAACCACAACCTCAAGGCCATGTGGTTTCACCACGCTAACGTAGTACACACCCGTTTTGGAATGCCCCACGTTTCTCACACTTCTCTTGACCGTGGTGGCGTACCTGAGGTCCCACACAGTGATGGATGGGTAGTTTATGTTCCAGTTGGGCTCGGGCTTGTCCGGGCACATGATTATTAGTAATGGGCAGATGTGCATGGCTTGTATTTGGGCTTCGGAATACCCCATGTTGCATAGAAAATGAACATAGTCCGTCATTGTGGCATCGTAGACAAGCCCCGGATCCAAGGCCTTTAGTGGATTAATGTGTCCCAATCCGATGTCGAACGGATCCGCAGATTTCTCCGACGCTTCAATTGCTATATCGTCGCCATATATGTCCACGTTGTAAGCTGCCATGTCCAAAATACATCATTTGATAAAAGTGATTAATGTCTGAGATAAAAATGTATTAGGTACGAGTCCACTATTACCTGTTGTCAAGAGGGCGGATCTAATTGCAACAGGAGACCAATGTGGATGTGTAGATTTGAGAAGCGCGACGACACCGGAGACATGGGGACATGACATAGACGTTCCCGATAACATATTCCATTCAACCGATCGATTATCGCCGGAAAATGTCGTCGGAGGACTCTTGGGCGACCATGCGGCCAATATGTTTACTCCCGGTGCACTAATGTCCGGCTGCACTAAATCATTAATTAATACTCCCTCCGTCCACTAATTGTTGGCCTAGGAGGCAAAACACGGGTTTTAAGAAAAAATGTATTTTTATTAGTTGAGTGGAGAAAGGGACCCACAATTTATTCAATGCAATTAGACCACAATTTATTAAAAGGACCCACAATTTTGATTAAAATATGAATATAAACTTACCCAAAATAGATAGGACATAAATTGGTGGACGGACCAAATAGGCAAGTAGGCCAACAATTAGTGGACAAAGGAAGTATATTACCACAAATTAATTAATAGGGGAAATTAAATTAAATATATACCTTGAGAAAATCCGGCGAAATAGAGCTAGGACCTCTCGAGGAAAAAGCCGCAACTACAGGCGCCGACGACCTTTTTAAGACCGTTTCACTCGGCAGGATACGCATCTTGGTGCCACTATTATAATCAACTCACCTTAATTAATTAATTTTGAACTAATTGTACTTAATTTGAGTGAATTAATTAATTGTACTTACTAGCTTAGTTGGCCCAATTTTGTGCCTTGAATTATGTCTACTAGTATTAAACCCGTGCTCCGCACGGCCTCATTATTCATACGAATTTGTAATGTATAGTAGAAGTACTATAGAGTTCTGAAAATACATTTAAGTATTACAAAGCATAATATAGATAAATAAAACAAAATTGAAAATTTAGATTACATAATACAAAAAGTAGAAATTAAAAAAACAAAAGAGTTTCGTATCACACAATTTATATGATAAGACGGTACAACACAAATTTAATGATATATATAATATTAAATTAGCAATTGTGAAAATTTATACATTACTATTGAAGTTAATAAGGAGATCTACTAAACACATATGATCTATAGTACTTTAACATATATGAAACAATCGTGATATATTTATATGATATGATAATACTAAACATGTTTGTTCCAGAAAACTCTATTTTATGAAAGGTATAGGGTATATTATTAAATCACTTATTTTTTATAATCTTATTGCTATAATATAATAGATGTATTGAAGATAAAGTAAAAAATTAAGGAAACAAAACCCCATTTTATTGCTTTTGCAGGAAATAAAAGGAAACTCTACTAACTAATCCGTCCAAACTTGGGCCACAACAAAAGAAACAAAAGCCCATTTCCCTTTCTTACGTAATTGGATCGAGCAAAAAATGGATTTGGGCTCAGCCAATTTCCTTTTATAATATTATAAATTAAGGAAAAAAAATCATTTAGGTCGCCTAATCAATACAACAATTATTTTAAGCTCTAATATTTGGAAATCATTTATGTTCTACCATACATGTTAAGGGTCACACAGCATTTCGTTCACGAGTCTAAGGGGGGTGTATTCGTTGTGGAATTTAATGGATTTCTATGGATTTTAAAAGTCAGGGTGTATTCGTTCAAGACTTTTAAAAGTCTGCAGAAATCTGGGTGTATTCGTTCAAGACTTTTAAAAGTCCATATAAATCTGGGTGTATTCGTTTCAGACTTTTTAAAATCCATACAAATCTAGGTGTATTCGTTATTCCGTTGACTTAAAATCCGGAATGACTTTCATGGATTTCATCCAAAAAATACACACGACGAAATCCGAAGAACCACGAGAATTGAAATCCATGAAGTTTTAAGCGAGCGCTGAGTTCCAGCGCTCGCGGGCAAGAAGCCAGCGAGCGCCGGAACTCAGCACCCGTTGAGAAAGTCCAGCGCTCGCTGGGTTTGAGCGGGCGCTGGGTTTCCATTAATGTGTATATCCATGATCATATATTCATATTCCTTTCCTGAAACCACCGCAGACAGCAATTATCATTTCATTATTACCACCGCTCGATTGATAGTGTTTCTGGTCATGGTTTTGCTAGCTAGAAACGGGAGATGCGTCGTTTAAACCTATACCAGTGGTGCACAAGCCTATATCATCAATTCTGGAGAAAATTCGGAAACGAAAGCTTGAAATTTCAAAAAAGTGTGTAGACCACCCCTATTTTATCTATTTTGTTTGTATCTCCATCCTCTAATATGTGATGGTATTGATCAGGTTTTATATATTTACATGTATTGTTTGGTGGCAGATCTATGATTTCAAATGACAACAGTCATGGCGTCGAGCGAAACATCAGGCCGAGAGACAGACTGGCGGACCTTGATATACCTAACGAAGACAGATTGGAAGAAAATGCAACCATTCCAGTTGAAAAGAAGATCATTGCTCCACTTGAAGAACAGAGGAGTTTGGCCACTTCCAATGTGGATGACGATGATGCTAAACCGACAATTCATGAAAAGGCTCAAAACCAAGAGGTCAGTCTGATGCACGATGGACTTTAAAATGCTTATGTTGTGCCATTTTATCTTTGGTGCAAGTGAGGGAATTATTAATTTACTATGTGAAAGACCAGCGGTCGCTGGAATTTCTTTCTTTTCTTTGAGAATTTCTATGTTAAAGGCTTGGTTTTTTTGTAGCTCGCTGGAATCCAGCGGTCGCTGGGTTTCCAGCGGTGCTGGGACTCAGCGGGCGTTGGTTTCATGGAATTCAATTCCAAAATTATCCCGTAAAGTATTCGAAAATCAGTGAAAATCAGGGTGAAATCCAACCACGAAATCTTTGAAAGTCATCTGGAATCTATGTGAATTCCATGGAATTTAAATTCCATGGACTTTTTTAAGTCTGTGGAAATCCACAATGAATACACCCCCCTAAGTGAGCTTTGGTAAATCTATAATTCATAAGAATGAAGTTTGTTGGTTTGCTAGACTGTGCATCTCTAAACTGAAGCATGCCTAATGGTGTGGAACATGTAACATGAGGAGTAACTTGAGATAGTAATTACCTCGATTGTTCTGTTGCTTGGTTTCTGCTTTGCTTTTGATTTCAGTGGATAGAAACTGAAATAAGATTCGTTGCTTTAATATGCAGGAGGAATTATGGAAGAATGAAGAAAACTTAAGCCAAGACTATTTACCTCTTCGAAGTCCAGATTGGAGTTGGAAGAAACTCTCACATCCACAACGGAGTGTTAGAGAAAAAAAGGAAAAGAATGAATATTTTTGTTGGCTGGTACTTTGAGGGTGGAGTGTTGTTGGTTGCATACAAGAGTAGTTGAACTCACTATGACACATTGGAGGCTTGGAAAAGAAGGTGTACCTTAGCATGGCCTTGCATCTGAAATTGTGGCTTTTGCAAAGAAATGGGACATGATAGGGCTATTGTTTTTGTGGTTTGCGTGTGTGTGTATTTGCTTTTCTGTACATAGTTGATAGAGTAGGGAATTGATAATAAGTGTAGAAAAGTTGTGAGGTGATAATTAATCCCTCAGTCTTGTATCATTTATGCTTTTATAGTATTCCCTTCATCTTTGGAAAAAAAAAAAAACTTCTTCTAGCGACACATGGAACACAGTGTTCTTCAACTTCTTCACCATTGCTCTACTGCATCATTTCCACCAAGCTAAAGAAGTAATTCATTGTCTAAAAACAGTACTATAATATAAATTACACATTTCCATATTCTAATCTATTAAAAACAGTACTATAATATAAATTACACATTTCAAAAAACTTCTCTATAAACCACATTATCAGTACTACTACATTCTTCATCACCATCACCACATACCAATATTTTCAAACCTTCTCGACTTGTTACTCTTGAAATAGCAACATAAAGTTGACCATGGCTAAAGACCGGTTTCTTCAAATACAAGCCCACATGCGCTAATGATTGCCCTTGACTTTTATTGATGGTCATTGCATATGAAACAACCAATGGAAATTGTCGTCTTTGAAATTTGAAAGGCAATCTTATATCAGAAGGTATCATGCTGAGCCTAGGGATCAAAACAAATTGACCAACATTATGACCACTTAGTAACTTTGCCTCCAACACATAAGAACCCAACTTTGTAATCACAAGTCGAGTGCCATTACACAACCCATTATGATGATCAATATTTCTCAATAGCATCACTGGAGTCCCCACTTTCAAGAACAATTCATGATTCGGCAAACCAGAACACTTCAAACTATTCAAAAACTCAGGCGTGTGAATATCATCAACCAAACTACTACTCGAATCAGATATGCAAGAACTCTTTGAGCTAAAGTACATTTTACCATCTCCAGCCCTCAAATTAATCATGTATTCATTAATAGAATGAACTACATCCAAAGTAGGAGCGAGTATTGCCCTATTATCCAAGTAAGACAAATCATCATTATCACTATGAAACAACGGATATGTGCCAGACACAATAGTTGCTAACGAATCACCAGAGCTCTTAATCACAATATCATCAGGTAAACTAACCAAAGAAACACCATCACCACAACTCCCAACTAATCCATCTCCAACATTAGCAATCCAATTTGAAAATTCTTTCAATTCAACCGCCTTATCTTCAGACACTTGTCTTAGACGCAAATTCTTTGTCAACCTCATCAGTTTGCAACTACTCCACAGGTATGATGAATTTATCGTTGCATTAACTATATCTTGTCTATTACCTTTAGGAATAACAGGTAATATTTGTCGAAAATCACCACCCAATACAACAGTTTTACCACCAAATGGCACATGTAATCTTGATTCATCACTCACTCGCATTATATCACGAAGACTTCTATCTAAAGCTTCAAAACAGTACCTGTGGACCATAGGAGCTTCATCCCATATAATAAGCTTACTCCTCAAAATTAACTCCTCCAATGGACTTCCTTGTTTTATATTACACATAGAATCCTCATTAACAATAAGAGGAATCTTGAAACGTGAATGAGTTGTTCTTCCACCAGGCAATAACAATGAAGCAATTCCACTTGATGCTACATTCAAAACAATTTCACCCTTTGAACGAATCGCAGCAGACAATGAGTTCCATATAAAAGTTTTTCCAGTTCCTCCATATCCATACACGAAAAAGAACCCACCAATTACTGATTCCACTGACGTCATAATTGTATTGTAAACTACGCGCTGCTCATCGGTAAATTTCTCAAGATAGTCCAAATGATCTCTTGCTAACTGTTCACGATCATAGGCCAATTCATCATATATCAATCTTTCAGTGCACATATCCAAAAACTCCAAAGATGGAAATGGCATTGTTTCAAAATCACGTAAACTCCTACCAAGATCAACCAATAACTTTTCAATCTCAGCCAACGTGAAATTTTGAATTTCAACATCTGTTAACTTCAAATCTACAAAAATCAGTAAAGAAAAAATTAGTTAATTAATACAAAAATAAAGATGTATTTCAGATATCAATATAAATACAATATTATATTTAATAATATTAGATAATTAATATAAACTTAATGATTTATTTCTAAGGGGTGGGCTACCGTGAGAACACATCTTAAAATAAGAAATAAGAGCAATTTTTAATGTATGAATTTTATGTAGAACACGTATGAATTCGCTGTATAAAGGTACGAATTGTGAAAAATAAATTTTTGCTACCTTTGGGATTCGAACTCAGGACAATAAATCCATCCAAGAGGATTACGAATCAACCGTAGATCTTGATGATCTAAGGGCTGAAAATGATTCTTATTTTATATCTTAATAAAATGCTCTTATTTTAGTCATTCCCTATTTCTAAACATGCATACAACATATTACGTAATTAATACAAAAATACTGATTTATTTTCATATATTAGATCCATATCAAATACATTGTATATGCTACTAAATTTCATGAATAATACTAAACAATTATAATTTATTTGTTTATATTCACCATGTATATGCTTATTTCTAATTAATACAGGAACTTACTTTTGACTTTTACATTATTCAATTCTCATTCAATATTTCAAACAATTGAATTATTTTTAAGCTATTGCATTATTTTTCAATAGTTTAATTACTCCACTATTATTTTTCGATACTTTAATTATTCAATATCCTTTTTGTGAAGAAGTTGGGAAAGGCAGTAGACATTTATGAGCTACATATCGCGTATTTTCTATGTGCCAAAAAAAATGAATTCTTTCTATTCTTATATATATATATATATATATATATATATATATATATATAGAGAGAGAGAGAGAGAGAGAGAGAGATAGATAGAGAGAGAGAGAGAGAATGAATCCATGGAGAATCCATATATTTTTAAGAATAGAGAATTAATAAACACCCTTAGATATAGCATATCGGATGGTTTAGGTAATTTGTATTAATTAATTCAGAAATTATAGTAAATGTTAAGTTGGCAATTTCTTTTTAATCATAACCGTCCTTACCTTATTAATAGTTGACCAAATCTTGTTAAATTTGGTATATTAAATTAATATCCTTAGTTCGGTACTTATTTTTTTATTTATTTTTTCGTATTTTAATTTCAAAGATTATACATATTTGAAAGATATATATGTTTCATATCATGATTTATGTAATATAATATTTTTTTCATTAAACTACTTCACTTTTATTTAATGAATAAAAAATGAAAATAATGATTTTTTTTCTCCAACGCTCTAGGGTTTTTCTAGGGTTTTGAGAGACTAGGGTTTCCGCCCCCGGAGGCGTGTTTCTTTCCCGTTCGACGGGGTAGCCTGAGGGTGTGGGTGGCTGTTGGGATTATGGAGCAGGAGGAGATACGGAAGACTGGTGGATAAACTGAAGTTGGAAGAGGAGGCGGACGCGAGTACGGTGACTTTGACGCAAAACCTGATGGAGAGCTTGAAGCAGAACTCCAAACTTTGCTTGGTGGGGAAGGTCTTTACAGGGCATCAGATAAGTCAGGATTTAATTGCGACGCACTTACCAAATATCCTCCAGGCAAAACAACGGGTAGAAATTGAAATTGTGGGGGCGAATATATTCGTGGCGCTTTTTGCTTCGGCCTTGGATAAGAAGTATGCGTTGCTTGGGGGTCCTTGGCATTTGTTCCAAGATTTATTATTGTTTAAGGAGTTGGAGGGATTCCAAAGTCCGACAGATGTTCTTTTTTATGAGTTTACGGGATGGGTGCAATGTCACAATCTGCCAATTGCATGTATGCATCCGGATGTGGTCCGGCGTATTGGAGAACAGATAGGGATCGTGGAAGAAATCGATATGGGAGTGGGTGGTCTTTGCATGGGTCGATTTGCACGTGTCCGTGTTAGATGGCAATTGAATAATCCGCTTAAGAGATGTGTGCGCATTCTGCCTGATGGATAGATGGAGGGAGAAATCGTGCTATTGCTTTATGAGAAACTTCCCAATTTTTGCTTTGGCTGTGGCAGGATTGGACACCTTGTTCGTTTTTGTGAGGACAAAACGGTGGATAAGAGTACTGAGTTCAAGTTTGGAACGTGGCTAATGGCAGCTAAACCTAAAGAGGTGAGGAGGAAACTGGTTACGGGAACTGTGCAACGCAAGGATGGGCCCTCTAAGGCCCCAAAACCGACTGAAACGAGTGGATCTTCAGAACATGGGGTGACAAAAAATTTGAAAAGTGCTTCTTCGAGATCGGTTGACGTGAATTGCGGGAAGGATAAGGAGGGAATTCTGGAAGGTGTAGTTGGGGGTGGGAGGAGGGATAACGTGGCTGTGGAAACGGAGAGTTCTGTTGTGAATCGGGGGTTGGGGACGCAGAGAGAAACGAGGAAGGGCGAGGGGAAAGAGGGAGGTGCTGAACTGGTGAGAGAAAGTGGGAAGAGGGGGGAGGTGACAACTGTTAAGGAGAAGAGTGTTGGGGGGGAAGGGTAAAGAAGGAGGGTGGAAGCGAAGAGCTAGAGGGGGAATGAGGTGTTTGGAGGGCGAGGAAGAGGTGGGAGAGGGAGTGAGATGCAGTTCTCGAGGGAGGGTTTACAAAGAGTGGAGGGGTCGGAGGAGGAGGATGGGAATGGTGGTCGGGAGGTGGTGGAGATCTCGGGGAAAAAAAGAAAAGAGGGTCCGAGTGATGGCACGGAACTTGAGACCCCAGCTTCAAAAATTAATCGCGTCGAGAATGGTTCCGATCAAATGTTGGCAATAACGGCGGAGGCTGCCAAGCAGCCCCGCCGAGCCCAATGTGTTGGCTGAGTTGGAATGCACGGGGTTTGGGAAGTTCCCGTGCGATCCATGAATTTCGGTGTCTTATCGCCGAATCTTCCCCAAGTCTTGTTTTCTTGTGCGAGACAAGACTTGTGAGCTCGAAATGCACACATTGGAAAGCGATGTTCGGTTTTGATGGAGTGTTTGTTGTGGATGCGCAAGGGAAGAGTGGAAGCCTGATTCTTATGTGGAAACACCCGGTGGACGTCCAGGTTTTATCTTATTCTGTTGGACATGTTGACTGTATGATTAGTGGTGTGGGGCCACGTTTTCGTTTCACTGGGTTTTATGGGAATCCTGTAACTGAACAGCGACGTTTTTCTTGGAATCTTCTTAAGAGGTTAAGTAATAATGTGAGTTTTAATGGGTTGCCTTGGCTGGTAGCTGGGGATTTTAATGAAATTTTGGCGGATTCGGAGAAACAAGGAGGACAAGGCAGAACTCCACGGCAGATGAGAGAGTTCCAAGAAGCTCTTGTTTACAGTGGTTTGTCGGAGTTAGAGCCACCGAATTTAGAGTTTACCTGGTGCAATAAGCGACGGGGTGATATTATTTTTGAGAGATTGGACAGATATGTCGCCAATAGGGGGTGGAAGGATAATTTTCCTTATATGGCTACAAAGGCCTATGATTTTTATGGCTCGGATCATAGACCGATTGGTTGCCAGTTTGAGGTGGAAAGGGCACATGTCGCTTTTAAAGGGCAGGGTAGGTTTCATTGTGAGGATAAATGGTTCATGGAACGGACGTTTGTGCCTGATTTTTTATGCGAATGGTCCGCACTACATTTTGAGGACGATCTGCCGAGCAAACTTCACAAGTGCGAGACTTTTTTGATAAAGTGGTCTAAAGAGAAGTTTGGAAATCTTTCCAAAAGAATCAAGAAGCTACGAGAAAGTAGGAGGGAGATGCTTAGCAATGTGGATTCTAAAACTTCAGAGGCGCAGCTTTTGGAGCTCACTAAAGAAATTGAGCTTGCTGTTGAAGAGGAGGCATGTCACTGGAAGCAACAGGCGCGTGTGAATTGGCTCGCTAATGGGGATAGGAATACTAAGGCGTTTCATATTCAAGCATCAAAACGCAGGAAGAAGGACGGGATTTCTCGACTCCGTGATGATAATGGGGATTGGAGGGAAGAAGAAAGGGAGATTGCTCAAGTGATTAACGGATATTTTGAGAAAATGTTTACTTCTAACAGACCGTCAGCGGAGGATATGATGCGTGTGGTTAGCACTATTGAGGAGAAGTTAACTGATGATGATTTTAATATGCTTGAGCGGCCATTCACGGAAGAGGAGGTTAAGAAAGCTGTTTTCGACATGCATCCTTCCAAAGCACCGGGGCCGGACGGGTTTAATGCTCGTTTCTTTCAACGATTTTGGCCTGCAATGGGAAGTTTCATTACGATATCAGTTCTCGATGTGCTCAATAGGGGTGTGGAGTTTGGTGAATGGAACAAAACTTTGATCAGCCTTATACCCAAGAAAGCGAAGCCGGAGGTGGTGGCGGATTTTCGCCCGATTAGTATGTGCAATACTGGGTATAAGATTGTCTCAAAAGTTATTGTTAATCGGCTGCGAGGGATCTTAGGAAGGTTGGTGGATCAAAATCAAAGCGCGTTTATTAAGGGGCGTCAGATTACAGATAATATCCTTATTAGCTTTGAATGTCAGCATTGGATTCGTAGTCGGAGACAGGGAAAGAATGGTACGGTGGCCTTGAAGTTGGATATGAGCAAAGCGTATGACCGTGTGGAGTGGGATTACTTGGCGGCTGTTCTTCGACAAATGAGGTTTCTGGACAGGATGCAACGTCTGATCATGCAGTGTGTCCGATCGGTTTCTTTTAGTTTTCTTCTGAACAGAGGTGTTTATGGAAACTTGAAGCCGACCAGAGGCATTAGACAAGGTGACCCTCTTTCACCTTTCCTCTTTGTGCTTTGTGCGCAAGGCCTTTCCTCGTTGTTCCACTCGGCGTCGCAACAAGGCAATATTCATGGTGTTCCGATCATCCCTAGGGAGGTGTCTATTACGCATCTATTTTTTGCAGATGATTCGCTGATTTTCTTTAAGGCCGAGCGAGCTGAGGCTGCTGCTATCAAACAGATTCTCCATGATTATGAAATGGCGTCGGGGCAGAGGATTAGCTTTGAGAAGTCTTCGGCTTCTTTCAGCCCGAATACTCAGCGCCGACATCAGAACTCGGTTCTTGAGTGTCTTGGTGTACAGGAGGGCAATGGTATTCAAAAGTATTTAGGGCTGCCTGCGTTTTCACTCCGACAAAAAAGGCTTCAGTTCAGCTACTTGATCGAGAAAGTCCAAAAAAAACTCCTCAGTTGGGGACAACGGGAGTTCTCAGGAGGAGGTAGAGAAGTGTTGATTAAAGCGGTTATCCAGGCAATACCAACGTATGCTATGCAGTGTTTCAAGCTGCCTGATTCTATCTGCGAAGATATCAATAGGATGTGCGCGGGCTTTTGGTGGGGAGACAATGATAATAAGCGAAAGCTGCATTGGAAGCGTTGGAGCTCCTTGTGTCAGCCTAAGGAATGGGGAGGAATGGGGTTCCGGGATTTACAGAATTTTAATACAGCCCTTCTTGCTAAACAGTTGTGGCGTCTAATTCGGAACCCGGACTCGCTTGTGGCTAAAGTTTTCAAATGCCGATATTATAGAAATATGGATATTATGGAGGCGCCGGTGAGGGTGGGGGCTTCGTTTATTTGGCGATCCCTTGTTTGGAGTAGGGATCTTGTCGACCGAGGTAAATTTTGGAAGGTTGGCAATGGAGAGAATATACGTGTGTTTCAAGATTCTTGGGTTAAGAATGGCAATGAGGGCCGTTTGATTGGGAAAGGTGGAAATGATCTACTGGGGGAGATGAAAGTCACGGCGTTATTTGACGATGAAGAGAGGAAATGGAATAAACATCTGCTCGATCAAATCCTTTGGCCTCCTGATGTGGATCGGGTTCTTCTCACGCCGATTGCCGAACATGGCGAAGTTGATGAGATTGCATGGCGTTTCGAACCTAAAGGTAATTTTTCGGTTAAATCCGCGTACCTTCTTGCAATTGGTTTTTATAATCAACATCCCTCAACTAGCAATAGAGAGATGAAGTGGTGGAGTAAGCATGTTTGGGGTTTGTCTATTCCGCCTAAAGCGAGGGTCTTCATGTGGCGAGCTTGCATGAACTTGATACCGACGCAGCATAACCTTATGAGACATCACGTCCCGGTTGAAGGTAATTGCCTTAGCTGCGGAAGCGGCGGGGATACAACAGAGCACATCCTGCTGTACTGTTCAGAGGTGCGGCGGTCGTGGAAGGGGAGCCCATTCTGGGCTACTTTGCAGAAAGCGAGGGGATTAGAATTGATGGAGGTGGCTGGAGCTGTCCAGGCGACTTTCAGTAAGGAGGAGTATGAGTTATGGGTGATTATGGTGTGGAAGATTTGGGCGGAAAATTGTAAGTTTCAACATGGTGAGGGAGACTCGTTCAATGCGCCTTCGGTGGAGGATTGCATGGCATTATGGGAAAGTTTTCAAAGTGCTAAACCGGCTTTCGCGATGACTACGGTGATGGGGTTATCTTTGGGGGATAAGGAGTGGAAGAGGCCAAAAAGAGGTGTGTTCAGAGTGGATGTCGATGTACTCTTTGATGAAGCATCGGGAGCTTTTGGTGTGAGGGTGATTATCCGTGATGAGACGGGGAAAATATGTGCTGCGATGTCTAAGAAAACCCAACCTTCGAGGAACACTATGATAGCGGAAGTTATGGCGGTGGTGGAGGGTATTGTGTTGTGTGTGGAGTGTGATTTTAATCCGATATGCATTTTTACTGATTCTATGTTGGCAGCGAGAGTTATGGCAAATCCGGAGGAGGAGGCTGAATTTTTACCGGCAGATATTCTTGAGATTATCGTTAAGGCTCGGGATAGCATTCTTGTTGGAGTTTTTCATATGTTTAGATCGGCGAATAAAGCCGCCCATAGTTTAGCGCAGTATGCGCGTTTGATTGATTGTTGTTGCCAGTGGACGCATGATTATCCACATTGGCTTAGGGATATTGTACGTCTTGACATTGAGTAATAAATTCGTACGTTTTCCCTCTAAAAAAAATGAAAATAATGAATAAATGAACAAATGTAATTGAATATCATTAAATATCACTAACAATTTAGTGTACATTTCGAATAACTATTTTTTAGTTATGAATAAGATTTAAATAACTATTATTCAGTAATGAATATCACACAATAAATTTCGATTAAATTAAATTAAATTAATATATTACATATTTTTATGTATGAACATATTATGAATAAGTGAACAAAAATAATCGAATATGCTTTTGGAAAAAAGAAACGTATATATTAATGTTAGAGGTTATGGAATACGTTGGAAAACAAAATGTATATATTAATATAATGCATATATTACTATTAGTCACATTTGGTGGTTAGATCTTTGAGGATATGGAATGCGTTGAATTCGGAGCAAAATTAGAGATAGGATTAGTTCATTAGAATGGAAGTTACCGAATAAAACTATTTATGACCATTTATTATTAAGTCAAAATTGATTGGGAACCGTCCGATTACTTATGATAGAGTGGATTAGATTTATTCTTTATTCTTAAAGATATATGGATTCTCCATGGATACTATATATATATATATATATATATATATATATATATATATATATATATATATATAGGGTTGGGTTCCGGTGGATCCCTATGCTTATAATAGATCCGTAGATCCAAATCTAGACCACACATTTATGACATGTGGTGCATCAAGATGGTGACACGTGGCAAGGCATTTCAAGGCAAAATCTGGAGAGGGGTAAAATTGGAATGTAATTTTCGAAATTCAAAAAAAAAAATTATATTTTCTCAAAATAGGTATATTTTAGACGCATAAAGTTTCATACGAGAATGCATGAACTTTCATATAAAAATGCATAAAGTTTCATATAAATATGCATAAGATTTCACCCCACCCCCCACCCCCCCACACCCCAGAACCCCACCCCACCCCAGAACCCCCCCCCCACCCACCCCCTACCCCCCCCCACCCCCCCCACCCACCCCCCCCAAAAAAAAAAAATTTTTTATTTTTTTAAAAACTGATTTTCTGACCACTGACCCACCCCTACCCCCACCCACCCACCCACCCCCCACCCCTCCAAAAAAAATTTTTTTTTTTTTGAAAATCAGTTTTTAAAAAAATAAAAAAATAAAAAAAATTTTTGGGGGGGGTGGGGGGGGTGGGGGTGGGGGTGGGGGTGGGTCGGTGGGGGGTGGGGGTGGGCCAGCAATTAGAAAATCAGTTTTTGAAAAAAAAAATTTGGGGGGGGTGGGGGGGTGGGGGTGGGGGTGGGCCAGCAATTAGAAAATCAGTTTTTGAAAAAAAAAAAAAAAATTTTGGGGGGGGGGGGTGGGGGTGGGGTGGGGAGGCAGGGGGCAGGGGCTGGGGTGGGGTGGCGAAACTACCAGATTTATTAAAATGAAATGCATTTTTTGTATAGTTTAATGCATTTTATGTGAAAACTTTATGCATTTTTGTTTGATTTTATATGCATGTGAAACATGCCTATTTTTGGGGGGGTGGTAATGGGGAGGGTTGGGGGGTGGTGTGGGCTGGATTGGGGGGTGGTATGGGGTGGGGTGGTGAAAATACCAAAACTGAAAAAATTAAATGCATTTTTCTGTTCAAAGTTATGCATTTCATGTGAAAACTTTATGCATCTTTGTGTGAAACTATATGCATCTAAAATATATCTATTTTGAGAAAATCTAAAAAAATATATATTTTTTTTAATTATTAAATCCGAAAATTACATTCCAATTTTACCCCTCCAGATTTTGCCTTGGAATCCTTGCCACGTGTCACCATCTTGATGCGCCACATATCATAAATGTGTGGTCAAGATTTGGATCTAGGGATCTATTATAAGCATTGGGATCTATATGATCCCATTCCTATATATATATATATATAGGGAGAGGTTCAGGAAAGAACCATAAATAAAAGAAGACAGGAGAACCATTTTCAGCCATTCGATCATCAAGATCTACGGTGGATGCATCATCTTGTTGGATGAATGCAGATCCTGGGTTCGAATACTGAAGGGAGCATTTTTTTTTATTTTTTTGAGTGCATTAATTTTAACAGCGGATGCATTAATTTTTACACTGAATGCATTAGATTTGATGGTTCTCCCGTTATCACAAATAATGTAGTTCTCTCTAGAACCACACCCTATATATATATATATATATATATATATATATATATATATATATATATAGAAGTACTTTAACACAACAAAAGTACTTTAACTAATAATAAAACAATGTAAAAACATACCCGGATTTCGTAATACCAATCTCCGTTGATATAAGATATCATCGCCTAATAAATTCCAAGTATTGCCCCACACTTGTTCAGGCCGACTCATCGAACTTGAAGTCAATAGCGTCACAAATAACCTTCTCAAAGCTGCACCAGAAGCCCAATTACTTGCTTCAACAATTGCATCAATATATTCCTTATCATCTTGTAACAAACCCAAAACATAGCAAGCCTCACGAAATGTTGAATATTGTACACCGTTCACACATCTAATATCCTCATAAGAAGTCGCACCACGGACAATATTCAACAAACATCTCAAGTAGAACGTTTCACCGGAACCTGGAGGCACATAATACAATCTACCAATACACATTCCCTGTTTCCTTGGTTCCCATCTCCTTCGACCTTCTGTAATTTTTCAAACAAATTTCATTGGAAATTCAGAATATGTAAGCTCCTTAGCTTCTGCATATATCTTGTTCGCTTCAAACCAACCTAAGAACATACTTTAATGAATACTTTCTCTGTTCAAAACATCTTCCATCCGGTCTGACTCTGAAAATATAACATTATGCTCATCAGGCAAATGGTAACTCAATCTCTCCACAACAGGTTTTTTATATTGAATTTCAAATCCAAATACTCTCCAAGCAGCCTCACACGGTGAGATGTATCTACAATCACAGTACTGAATCACTTCATCTACACTCCTGCTATCATCAGTTTCTTGGCTTGAATTGTAAAATGATGCAGTAACACGATCATTGCCTTTGTTAATATACTTGAACAAATACTTTATTGATCGTGATTGATTACACCATTCTACGTTAATATGACCACCATACTTCAAAAGCAAACCACGATTGTGAGGAACAACATATCTATTGTCCAATGATATACCATTCTTCAGTACAACGCGTCCATTATTCCGTCTTCTATACACAGGATATCCATCATCATCAACAGTTGTTGCTTCAACATATTTCTTTGGAAAATATTTTGTACAACGACCTTTCAACATACATGGAGATGAAAGTCTTAGTACACCACATGGACCATGAACCATGAATTCTTTCACAGCTTCATAATATCGAGCGTCATTGATAAGATCTGGAATTTCAATTGAAATGATTTTATCTATATGTTCAGCATCAGGATATTTCGACTCTTTTGCCATAAATAACAAAATATGCGCATGTGGCAGCCCCCGCTTTTGAAAATCTATCGTGTAAACAACTAAAGAAAAAAAAAATCTTCTTAGAAATTGTATTAAATTAATGTAACTCGTGCACAAAGAAAATGCTTTATATACATACCTGCTCTAACGACACCAAATACTCGATCATTGCGAAGACAACGAATTAGATTGTCTAACTTGATCTTGAAAACACGAGAAATTATATCAGGCCGATCCTCTGGCTTTAGCCCTTTCCCATCAAGATATCTAACTAACTCTGGCCACTTAGGATTGCAAGTAAATGTGATAAACAAATCCGGATATCCAGCCCAACTACAAATAGACATAGCATCTTGGTAATTTTGAATCATATACCGTGCACCACCAACGAAAGAAGACGGCAAAATCACTCTTTTTCCATGCATCGCTGGATCTCTCTCACCTCGTATCAAAGCATCTGTCAATCCTTTATACAAATCACATCGCAAATCCTTTTGTTTATAACGAATATAGTTCAATCGACCAGCTTCCACCATTGTATAACTGTCAACCACAAACTGCTGAAACAAACGTCGACAATAGAACAATATAGAAAATTCTCCCCGTCTTTCAAGCAATCGATAAGCCAAAAATTCCTTGACACTGATTTTCTTCCGCCAAAATTTGCTTTCTTCAACACTTTTTGCAAACGGAATGTCACATTTATACCCATCTTCTCCATAAGGAAACAACAATGGATATTGTAATGCAAGATATGATGGATGAAGCTCATTAATTCGTTTCAATTCTCCACTCTTCAACTCAAGAACAATATCTCTATTTCCCATTGAATCATCTATGTCTCCAACAATAAGTGCAGCTACTTCAGACGTAGACGGCAAATTATAAGTCCGAGCGTCTTTCCCCCTTGTACTAATCAATCTCAATTTCACATCTTGAGAAATTTGATCACTTATTCGATCCTTAGCCATCCTAAATGACTTCACTAACACATTTTGTTCATCAAGCATTCCTTGCAAATCCCGCACAATTTCAGTATGTAATTCATTCACATTTCCAAGTTTCCTGTAAAAATAGTATATATGCATCATATATAAATATTTAACAACGACAAAAATCTATATATAAATTAAATTACCTCACGGAAAGCAATTTATTTTGGATTTCATTATCTGTGTCATAGATATACAACTGCGCAAACTTCGGAGCACAACCGTCAATAGGCATCAAACTACCAATGAGATGATAATTTTGTCCATGCAATCGAAAGATTGGAGGGCTATTACCCTGATTTACTGAGTGATCAATTTTACCACCTATTGAAGTAAATCCAAACATATTATTATAAGATATAATATTTTGGAGATAATGCTTACTTTTAGCATTATTTCCAAAAATAAGATCGTATAATACTTTCGGGGGACACGTAGCTTTTGGAAGCTCAATTTTCCCATGCATGCAACACAACGAATATTTCGGTTTGGTTGATTTAACAATCTTCGCCAATCTTTCTTCATACCAAAAATATGCAAAACAATGTTCACATTCATCCACAACATCCCCAATATCCCAATATTCTTAAAAGAGCAGCACATATAAAATTATAAACTTCAAAGTATAAAAATAAGTAAACAAAAACAACCAAAAATTATGAATTACAAACCTTCTACTTCAATAGCATTGAACTTATTACTACTTGAAGGCCAAGGTTCATTTGAAAAACCAATTAACTCTCCTTGATTCAAGATTACCGGTGCTATTAAAATCCATAGTTTCACTAATTTCACTAAATCTTAGGTCATCTGCATCACATAAAACAAAACACAATTAATATCAGTAAATTATTCATACAGTCTAAACTATCATTCTTCATATCATTAAAAAAATATATAGCGCATGTACGAAAAGATAAAGTGGATCCATTTTTTTAAAGATAAGAGTGCATGCACTTGGAAAAAAAATTATGTGCAAATTAAAATGTATAAAAGTGCATGTACGAAAACATAAAATGCAATTCAATTATCTTTCAAATATAAAAGTGCATATACAAAAAAAAAAAATTGGTGCAAATTAAAATCTATAAAAATGCATTTACAAAAAAAAACAAGAATAGAATGTGATTTAAATTTGTTTACGTAGAATGGAGAAATGCACTTTCCTCAAAAACCAATAAAGAAAAAGAAAATAAAAGACGAAGAAATAAAATGTTAGTTACGGTAATAAATCATAGTGCAAATCAAAATTTATAAAAATGCATTTACGAAAAGATAAAATGCAATTTATTTTTTCTTATGACATAATAATGATTATGTCAAAATCAAACAACAGAAAAAAGAAAATAAAAAGTGAAGAAATTAAGCATTGCAAATTACGCTGATAAAATCAACGAAGAATAATAAATAATAAGTTTAGAATTGCATGATACACAGGGTCAAATTCATGGCCAATTACAATTAGAAGATAGTAAGAATAAATTAATTAGATTTGAATATTTGATCCCCTTAATGTAATTAGGGTGCCTCCAACGGCTCATTTATCCACTTTCTTAAATTAAGAACTACCATTGAGAAATTTGGAAACCAGTTTCTTGGAAAGAATCGAGAAACCAGGTGCAAGATTGCACCCAGTTTCTTATGACAAGTGGGTCCCTAAATTCTCGGTTGGCATGCAATTTTGGGTGCTATTTCATTTTTTTTTCTTTTGCTGCCTACTTTGTTTAATTGGAAAACGTGCCAATTGATTTCCCTTTTTTTTGCACCGTTTCTCTTTTGTTGGCTGGCTGTTTTTGTTTTTTTTTTTATTATATATGTTTTATTAATTTTGCATTGTATGTGTTTTAGTTTTGTTTTTGCTTTGTAAAGCCAACGGCTATATATTAAAAAACGGCTAGAATTTTAAATTTTTGCAATGTAATTTTAATTTTGGTAATGTAATTTTAATTATAATTTAGATTTTAAAATATAATTTATTTTATTAAATTAGATAATTAAAATATAGAATTTTAATTTAAAAATATAATTTAAGTATATAAATAATAATGCAAATAAAATTAATTGAGAAATATACATATATATATATATATATATATATAGGGAGTGTGTATTATGGTGGGACCCTTAAAAAAGTAAGAAACTGGTTTATTATTGGAGGAGATGTGAGAGAAAAAAGTAGGTGGGTTTCTAAAGCTGATGTGGCAGTGATGTGGCAATTTAGAAATTAGAAACTGGGATCATTGTTGGAGGCACTCTTAGGAGTCGATGGTTTAAAGTGAAATGCAATTACAAATTTAACCTTTTTTAAATTACTGCGATATATAATATTAGCCTTATTACTATTATTTAATCTTATCCGTTAATCTCAATAAATCAAGGGTCAAGATTGGTTCTTAGTTTTTATGTTAACATGGATTTTTATTTGAACTCTTCCCTATATATAATTGGACAACAATTGCTAATCACCTTGACTTGTAGCTAGTTTCTTCATCTTGCGACAATCAACTATAGAATGATCTCTTCGAGATGAAGATACATCAAAAGATCTCTTTTGCCTCTTCAATTCATAATTACCAACACCACTAATAATAAATTTTGAACCTCTTCCATCAAAATCAACAACATTATCTACATTGTTCACAATATTTGAAGAGAAACCACATTCAACATCTACAGATAATGAAAACTCAAAATTAGAACATACCAAATCATACAAATAAACATTTCAAATATATAAAACAAAATGTATAGTATTTGAACCTAATGCCACAAACAAACTCTACTGCCAAACACCACCAAACGCACAAACTAAAAAGCATTTGAAATATATATGCAAAATCTACTACTAAACATAGTACTTTCAATCAAAACACAGCACAAATTAGAATAAGATATACAAATAAAAGTATTATTTGTATTATATTTTCTATAAACACAATAAAATAAAACATACAAAAAAATTGAAAAAAATTGAAAAAAAATAATATTTGCATTTGTATATTAAACATATTAATTAGAAACTAAGTACCTACCAAATCAAACTATGCTATGCAATAATTGAATAACATTTTTCAAACTATATCAATAATTTTCTTTTTCATTTTCTTTTTGAGAAGAAAACTACATCAATAATTTTAAAAAACAAACACAAATACACAATATAATACTTAACAAACAATTACATATTTTGGAGAGCAATATCTAGTCAAGTATAATTTCAAAATAAAGAGTAATAGATTTAAACTTGGGCCTAGTTTAAATTGCATGCTCAATTTCGGCAATTCTAAAATCAAGCCCAATTGAAATACTTTAGAGCCCAAATCCTAACATTTGTAAACTACTCCCTCCGTCCCACGAATATTGACACGTTTTCCTTTTTGGGCCGTCCCACGAGTCTTGACACGTTTCCTTTTTGGGTAATAATTATTACATTCTCTCTCCTACTTTATCACCTTTATTATATTATCTCTCCTACTTTATCACTTTTATTACCTTCTCTCTCATACCTTATCAATTTTATACTTTATTAATTACACACTTAAAACACTAATCTACAACTCCTTAATTCCCGTGCCGAACCCAAACGTGTCAAGACTCGCGGGACGGAGGGAGTATAACTTATAATTATATTATATGCAAACAACTACCCAAACTCATAGTCATATGTGATATAAATGCACATAGCATCATTTTTAGGGTTTGAAGTGCACCAGCATTTTAGTGTTTCTTCAACCTACACTTCTAGAGTTTTCTCCCAAAACTCAAACCCTAATCCCATACCCAGCAAACACTTTCTTCAGCCACATCCAAATCTCGCAACTCTTTCACAACACCATCGAAAAACCTCCACAAATTCAAATTGCCTTATAGATCTAGAACTTACAAATCTGGCCTATTCAGTGTCTAGAAAAACAGGGGAAATTTCTCACTGTTACAGATCTAGAACACAATCTACATCTAAAAGTGATTCCTCCTTCAGAAACGTTTGAGCACGGGATTAAGTTTGATGATTCGTGAAGCAAAGAACCTCAAACGCCAAAGCATCTTCATATCAGAAAATTTATGAGTAAAAAGGTATGAATACCCCAATTTTTTACACCACTATTTCAAAATTATCTAACCCCAAAATCGTTATTAGGTACCCAGTTCGATTGACAATGCAAAAGAACCTTATTTCACAAAGCACGAATTACCTATGGCGTTGCTTTCCATTACGATTTCAGGTAGTAATTTTATACCACAATATTTGTCTAAATTGTATTGCCAGAAATTCCATACATACTAACTAAATCTACTTTCGTACAGTTAAATTTCTATCTTCGCACCAATAATAAGATAAAAGATAAGTCTGTACTTAAGGTGTTTGTTGTATATTTTGGGATTTATTTATGAAATTTGTTACTAACACTACAACTTGTGCGTTTTTTGTTACAGAAATCTGAAAATATTGATACACCAGGCACAAACTTGAACATCTACGAAAGGTTATTATGCAGAAGAAAACCAATATCAAGATAAGAATTCATCTTCATAGAGTATACATACAGATAAAAATATAATAAATACCTGTACATTTTTCATCTGCATTTAATTTCACGCCACTAATCTTCACTGATTTTGTGAGTTTTCTCATTTGAAATCACCTGGTAAAATATTTGAAATAATTAGTAAATGATTAATGTAAAAAAGCTTCAGTAAGAAAAACTCCTATAAACTAAATGTGAAAAATACTATAGTAACTTTCATAAAAATATGGAAAATTATAAAAACTTAAGCTTTACTGTTCTTCAATAATGGAAGCTTCTGATAAATGGTAAAACTACAACTGTAAGTGAATCTGCAGATTTGATAAAATGAGCAATTATTAAATATGCAGATTTACATATCCATTGGTTATTAACCACCAAGTATTTTAATTTCACTAAAAGTACACATAAAAGCTACTGACAATCTGTCCTAGGAAATAACAACAGAATTAAAACTTTTCCCTAATCACATTTTACAACATCAGACTTATAGAAAATTTTAGTTTTTTTTTAGTATACCTCCTTTAGTATTATAGTAACACGAATAAATTTAAATATTTCATATCGCAAATGCTGATTTTTCCTTCAATATAAAATGATTTTACATAATTACATTATTCCCATATATATCGTTAGGGGTGAGCAAGAACCGAACCGAACCGAAAAAACCGACCGAACCGATCATTTTTTGTTCGGTTCGGTTTGTACCATTGACGGTCAGTTTTCGGTTCGGTTTTAATATCCCAAAACCGATGACATTTCGGTTCGGTTTCGGTTTTCCTATCCAGGGTCGGTTCAAAACCGAACCGATACATACATACATATATATATATATATAATATTAAATACAATGAAAGCAAATAAAAATATGAAATTCTTAATAGAAATCTAAATTCCCTATAACCTAGCCCACGACAACAAACCTCAATTCCCCTCATCCCACCCACCCCACCTACAACTGCGGCGCCTCTGCCCACCTCCTCTCTCTCTTCGCCGCCTCCGGCGCAGCCACCACACTGTCGCGGCACCGGCGCGGCGCGCCAACAGCAGCCCACGCCCTACAGCCCTGCGTGCACCAGCACCAGCAGCAGGCAGCAACCCCGTCTTCTCCCCTGTTCCACCTCCCCATCTCCCCCACGGCCGCCGCCAGCCGACGTCGGTCCAGTAGGAGCAGCAGCCGATTCCTCTCCTGGCAGAATGTATTTTTAATTCTCCCATGCGATTAATTCCTCTATGAATCTGAAAGTTTAGTATTTTGGTTTTGAATTGGCTATCTTAGTTTCTTCTTTTTTGTAAATAAATTGAATTTCTTCTACTTTATCCGTAATTTTTAAGGTTTCTTAAAAGTGTTGTCCTTTTACTTTGAGTTTTAAATCAGATGATATTATTTTAGAATGTTAATAAAATTTGATTGATAGTATATCTGTAAGTCTTCATTTTATTGATTTTTTTGAAAAAAAAGGAAAAAAATAATGGTTGTTCGGTTCGGTAACCGACCGAAACCGATCGGTTTTCACCGGTTCGGTTTTGATCGGTTTTACATATTAAGTCAGTCGGTTCGGTTCGCATAATATCAGCATCGGTTCGATTTCGGTTTGGGAAAATTGGGTCGGTTCGATTTTGAACCGATGCACAGCCCTACCTCATATATCAATGAGACTTTTTTTATCAATAATTTTCAATTTTATACAAATCCATTTATACAAAGTATTCCATACGTTTAAAGCACTTTCATTAATGAAATATGAAATAAATTTATGTTCTTATGTTATACTGATTTATGTGCTTTCACATACAGGCCATACTGGCTGCAGTACATGAGAATTTCTCATCTCAACAAATATGCATATTCAGTAACACCTGCACGCTAAAGTAAGATCACATTACTTATGAATTATAGAATGCTCTTAGTGGAGTGTGTTATGCCCGGTGATCACGGAGATGGCCTGCCTGGTGGTCAATTATTTGCCTATTGTAAGATCATATTACTTATGAATTATAGAACACTCTTAGTGGAGTGTGATCTGGTCGGTGATCACGGAGATTTGCCTATTTTTGAATGGAGGAAGTATCAATCATTTACCATAAAAAAACACCTAATTTATGTTGGTATTATTACCCATTTTATTTGAAATAATGTCATCGACGCCAATAAAAATAATGAAAATCATATATATTTTATACACATATTATCCTAATATCATAGATTAACCCCCCAAAAAAACAATATCAACGAATTTTTCTTTTAAAAAACAATAACCCGTGAATTATTTTGTTAAAATGTCCTATTGTAACAAAAAAAATTGTCTCCTATCATTCAAACATATGTAATAAAAAATAACTCATAAATAACCTGAAAGTCTCCCATTCAAACGTGTAATCAAAAATATGTTGGTAAAGTTTGACTAATGAATTACTTAATTATTTGGAGCAATGGACTAATTTTCATAAAATTATTTATTTAACTCATAGATTGTTTCTTTTATTTTAAATTAATAAATTAGTCAAGTTTCTAAATTTTAAAAATCTTATAATACTATTCGTGCAACCTATTTAATTAGGATTTTTTAAGTTGTAGTACTTTTATGAATTAGATCATGCTTATTTTTAATTGTACAGATTTGATAAAGTTCATGTATTAAATAAAAACCCTTAAAAAATCTATTTATTAAACGAAAATTCGAGAAAAAATCCCGACATCTTCAAAGACCCTTTAATCAGTTTGGGCTTCCACAGTTTAGAAAATATATCCCAATTATGGGCCGTAAAATTTTTATAGTCACAAAAAGCCCAACTAAAATGAAAACAAACAAACACACCTAAAATCGAAACAAATAAAACCTACATCCTGCCCCGTTTCCTTTCACTCTCCTCTCTCTCGCATTCTCTCTCTCTCGTCTTCGGCGTCTCACTTCTTCTGGTTCGCACTTTTTTCTTCTGAATGTCGTTTTCTTTCTTCAATTTCAACTTTTAGTTACAGTTTTTGAATTTGGAATTGAAGATGCATCTTTATTTATTTTTATGAATAAAAGTTTTGATGTTTTCGGATTTGGTGAGGGTAGAAGATGAGCATCCGAGATGAGAAAACATTAATTGTCATCCTTGCACTTTGATTCAGAAATGAAGAAAATTAATGGGGAAATTTTACTCTGAGATGCTTATTTTTCTAGATTTTATTCATCTTCACCTGTTTTTTTGGATCAATGATGTTTTCTAATACTGCGTTATCTATCTGTAATTCTTCTCTGAAGATAACTACTTAACCTGAGATCCAATATTTATCCTTTGACATTTTCACCTTTCACATTGATACTCTAATTTCTTCATTCATAGAGTTTTATTCAATCTTTAGATTTACTAACGATTGCTTAGAAAATGAAAGTTCTGAAGATGACGGGAATGTTTTATTGCAGTCACTGTGACAGATATGACGGAATGATTAATAAGAGGTTAATCATTAGTTATTAGTATGATTTAATATGATGAGATGTACAAATTTATCTTATTTAGCATAATAAAATTTATCTTTAATTTATTATAGATACCAGTTGATACTGAATGTGGTTGATTCGACCAATAATGCTTCTTTGCTGCTTTGGGATAAAGATGCTGTTGTTTTGGTTGGGAAAAAAGCTGTGCAAATTTCAATGGATGAGAAAGAAGCTGTTGATGCAAGTGAGAAGATTGTAATGTTTAAGATACAGATGAGATCAGAATCCTCCTTTGTAGAGGACAAACCATACACTGTGACTAAGACTTGCATGGACCAAGTGGTTATTAATCAGTTTTGGAAAGATGATGATGTTTCTGGGGATTCTGGCATCGCAGAAGTTGATCTGTCTAAAAAGGCTTATTTGGAGCAGTGCGAGTCTCTCACTTAGATTACTGATGTATCCATGGATGAAAGCTTTAAGAAGGTATTCTATAGTTTGTATATTTTAAGGAAAATGTCTTTTTGAAGTTGTTTAATTACTTTAATTTTTTTCTATTTATTGAAATAGGATTCTGGAGATGGGTATGGTTCCTTCATGAGTGTTGCAGATGATGATCTGTCGAACGAGGCTTATTTGGAGCAGTGTGAGTCTTTAACTCAGATTACTGATTTATCGATGGGTGAAGGCTTTAAGAAGGTATTGTATAGTTTGTATATTTTAAGAAAAATGTATTTTTGAAGTTGTTTAAAGACTTAAATATTTTTTTATTTATTGAAATAGGATTTTGGAGATGGGTATAGTTTCCTCGTGGATGATCCAGTTACTGAGAGTGTTCATTTGAATAATGATAATTTGAAAGAGAAATGATGTGGCAGTTGAAGTGTGTGGGCCTGTAGAGGATTATTCTGACAAGGGATATCTGGAGCATTGTGTATCTTTATCACAGGATACTGAGCATTCTATGGCTGAAGATGTTGGGAAGGTATTGTGTGCTATATGTGTATTAATATTGGTGTTCTTAAAAGTTATTAATCTACTGTAATGTTCTTTATTATTTATTGAAACAGGTCTTTGAGGTTGGGCTGATTGCTCCAATTAATTAATTAATTTTGAACTAATTGTACTTAATTCGAGTGAATTAATTAATTGTACTTACTAGCTTAGTTGGCCCAATTTTGTGCCTTGAATTATGTCTATTCGTACAAGGGGTATTATGCTTAGAGCAGCAAGAGGTCTGGTTATTGGCTGCACAAAGATGAGCGCTGCTGCGTTTATTTGGCTCGCTGCATACTCCGCTCTCATGCTCAACACCTCCGATCCGTCGTCTGAGAAGCAAAGGAGTATCAAACCCGATGCCGACCGACCCGTTAGATTCCGGTTATCCATATCACAAATCCTACATTCGTCCGTGCATATACATGATTTAGTATTTTTATCCTTAATATTAGGATTTCTTCGATCCAAATTTTTGCAGTAGCACCTGTCCACTGCATAGAAAAAACATATCTCCTCAGTTCACACAAGTTTTTGCAGATGTTGTAATAACTAATAAAGTACTCTCTTTAGGGAATTTGGATATAAAGCTGATATACTGAGCTCAGCATCCACAAAACATCCAAATTTGCAGCCATATTTTTGGCGATAAGTCGTTGACTTAGATTATACACATCCATACAGCACACAAGAGGCATGCATATTTTTGACATTTACCCAACCCTTTACTATTCTTAGAAGGTTTCTTTGCTGTGAAGTTTTGGCCCTTTTGTTACATAACTTCATCCAAATCTTCACAGTTGGGCATTATTTTAGACCTTGATTAGTTGTTAATAATTACCATTCTTAACCCATTATTTTAGTAATCAGATGTAACATTCTTGCTTTAGTACTGTTTTTGTAAAAGTTCCAATTTTTTCTCAACTAACAAACTGTCAGTTAGCTCTTCAAATTCTCAACTAAATTTGATATTGTATTAAAAAAAAAAAACTATTTTTTATTTATGAAAGTTTGTTTCATGTTTGAAGTGATATCTTTAACCAAAGGTTACCACAACTAGCATCACAAAATCTTTCGTAAGCAACTCTTTCTAAATTAAGTAGGTAAGGTAACTAACAATAAGGGACAACACAGAGATAGACAAAATTAAAAGTTAGCATCATCTTCCAAAAAATCTCTCAAAATTAAGAGTCATTTTTGTCACAAAAGTATTGGGAATTTTTAGTTGTTGGAGGAGGGAGATAATATGAAAATGGAATGCGCATGCTAAAAATAATTACTTGAACAAATAACTAAAAGTCTAAGTTCTTATAAATAAAAATAAACATTATAGTGAAGAAATGTAATATTTTCTAAATATTACCTTTCATCATATCAATGGTTACTTTTTACTACAACAATAATTACTTTTTATTACAACAATAATTAACCAAATAATTAAAAGTATAAGTTCTCATAATAAAAGTAACAATTATCATAAACAAATGTGACAAGTTTAAAACATTACATTTGTTCAAATCAATAATTACTTTTTATATGATAATAATTACTTGACCAAATATTATCTAAAAAAAATACTTGACCAAATAAATTAAAGAAGAAGCTGTAGTGTAAAATTGAATAAAGAATTGATAAAAATTCCATAATTTAATTTTCATCGAGCAAATCCCCAAATCGATTTCTTCATTAAGATAATTACTTTTTATCATAACAATATTTACTTTAAAATAACTCATAAATAAATATATAAATATAAAAAAAGTAAAAAAAGAATAGATATTAGAAAAAACAAAAAATTAAAAGATAAATACAAAAAAACGTAAAAAAAATAGAAAAATATATGTAAAAAAATGCAAAAGAAAAGTAATAAAAAGAAATGATAAAAAGAAAAAAAAAGAAATATATTTATATAAATGCAAAAAATAAAATACAAAAAAAACTAAAAAAAACAGGAAAAGAAAAAAAACGTGAAAAAAGAAGAACAAAATCGCAAAAATGCAAAAAATGAAAAAAGAACAAAAACATAAAAAAAATCGCAAAAAAGAAAAAAAAGAACAAAAAGATTAAAAAAAAAAAAGAATAAAATCGCAAAAAAAGCAAGTATTGGGTTTCAAACCCCCTACCTCAAGAATAAAGATAATAGTCAATTGTTGCCATTGCACCATGTGATGATTTTTTATTTATTCATTATAAAAAGTTTAATATAGTGTATAAGGAACGCGGCCGCATAGCATGCGGCGGTCCGCATGCAAGTTTTTTGCGTTTTTTGAATAATTAGCCGAAAGAACGTACGTTGTACGTGCAATTAATGTTATTTTAATTGATAATTTATTATTTAAAAAATCTATTAATTCATTACTTTTATTAGATCATTTACTGAATGGATATATATTTATTTATAAGTCTTATCAATAGCTACAGATATAAAGTATTCTTTATAGATTTGGATGACAAATAAATGTATATCAAAATAGATTTATATTTTATAAATATAATAATAAATATATAATAGGGGTAAAATAAGCAATCCACAAGTTGTGCCTTAAACTCTTTTTCTATTAGTATAGATTAAGTGCGTCGTGATTAGAAGCTCAAGTAACACACGAACTAGCTCGTTTAGAAAAATCTTTTAGATCAATAGATGATGCATCTAAAGACAATTTGCAATATTGAATACGAAAGTAATTTCGTTAAAATGACAATAGAGGTGATTTACATCCACCATATATCCGAGAGAGAGTTTCACGCATCAACAATAGTGGCGGTCAGAGCCGCATTAGTATTGACCTGCACAACCAGAGGGCTTCTAACATGATGGAATCCATCGGACCACATAATAGACCCGAAATCATATCTACCTTGAGATATCTTGAGCGGACTCATAGTCACGTGATACGTAATCTCCTCTTTAAAAGGGGAAAACACCAACACTCTGGGCCAAACCACAACCTCAACGCCATGTGGTTTCACCACGCTAACATAGTACACACCCGTTTTGGAATGCCCCACGTTTCTCACACTTCTCTTGACCGTGGTGGCGTACCTGAGGTCCGACATGGTGATGGATGGGTAGTTTATGTTCCAGTTGGGCTCGGGCTTGTCCGGGCACGTGATTGTTAGTATTGGGCAGATGAGCATGGCTTGTATTTGGGCTTCGGAATACCCCATGTTGCATAGAAAATGAACATAGTCCGTCGTTGTGGCGTCGTAGACAAGTCCCGGATCTAAGGCCTTTAGTGGATCAATGTGTCCCGATCCGATGTCGAACGGATCCGCAGATTTCTCCGACGCTTCAATTGCTATGTCGTCGCCATATATGTCCACGTTGTAAGCTGCCATGTCCAAAATACATCATTTGATAAAGTGATTAATGTCTGAGATAAAAATTTAACTATTACCTGTTGTCAAGAGGGCAGATCTAATTGCAGCAGGAGACCAATGTGGATGTGCAGACTTGAGAAGCGCGACGACACCGGAGACATGGGGACATGACATAGACGTTCCCGATAACATATTCCATTCAACCGATCGATTATCGCCGGAAAATGTCGTCGGAGGACTCTTGGGCGACCATGCCGCCAATATGTTTACTCCCGGTGCACTAATGTCCGGCTGCACTAAATCATTAATTAATATATTACCACAAATTAATTAATAGGGAAATTAAATTAAATATATACCTTGAGAAAATCCGGCGAAATAGAGCTAGGACCTCTCGAGGAAAAAGCCGCAACCACAGGCGCCGGCGACCTTTTTATGACCGTTTCACTCGGCAGGATGCGCATCTTGGTGCCACTATTTTAATAAACTCACCTTAATTAATTAATTAATTTTGAACTAATTGTACTTAATTAGAGTGAATTAATTAATTGTACTTACTAGCTTAGTTGGCCCAATTTTGTGCCTTGAATTATGTCTATTCGTACAAGGGGTATTATGCTTAGAACAGCAAGAGGTCTGGTTATTGGCTGCACAAAGATGAGCGCTGCTGCGTTTATTTGGCTTGCTGCATACTCCGCTCTCATGCTCAACACCTCCGATCCGTCGTCCGAGAAGCAAAGGAGTATCAAACCCGACGCCGATCGACCCGTTAGATTCCGGTTATCCATATCACAAATCCTACATCCGTCCGTATATGTACACAATTGAGTATTTTCATCCTTAATATTAGGATTTCTTCGATCCAATTTTGATATTTCAAAGTTTCAATAAATTTTAATAAACAATTCCCTTACTATATTTGATAATATAACTAATGAAGATGGAATAGCTAGGGACAGAAAATCACCTACCCGTTGTAAAAAAAATCTCTAGTTCTTGCTAGTGCTCCGCTTATACATTTGGTTACCAAACCTTCACCCTGCAAGATCTTGCTCAAATCATATCATCAACAATATAAAAAAAGTAATGAAATACTAGCTAATCACTCAATTTTAATTTTCAGTTCTTAGATCGTGAAAAAAATTTGGGATTCGAATTCTAAAGGTGTTTTTTTTTTTTTTAAGGTTTATGGCAAAAAAATACACGAACTATGATGAAAATTAGAATTTTTATCTGAATTTTCTATTAAGCTAAAAAAAATACTATATGAATTTATATATTAGTTGTCATTTTCACTTGAATTTGACCTCCGCGAAATTATAGCTTAGTTAGTAGTCGTAAGTTCACCTGATGTTGGTCTAGTTTCTAACAATGAAGAGTATTTAAAAGTTCGAAGATCTAAGAAATAAAAACTAATATATTTGACGACCAACTAAGTTCAAATTTTGTCGGAAGTCAAACTCACTGACGTATATATAAATAAATCGAAATAAAAAGCTGAGTAATTACGAGGAAAGAGGTGGCGTTGTGGAGCAAAATCTCGGTGGGGAAAGTCCGATCAACGGTGGAAGCAGCGACGGAGATGCTCCACGGAAACACGTTATCAACGGTGGACAAATCCGGCCCCGAATTCCCCGCCGCAAACACCACGCTCACCCCGGCCTGCATCGCGTGGAAGGACCCCACCCCCGCCGCCGAGTTCAGCCTCAGCGGCAGCCTCCGCCCGATCGACGCCGATATCACGTGCACGCCGTCGTGCAGCGCCTGGTCGAAGGCCGCCAGCACGTCCGCTTCGGTGCACGCCCCGTCGCCGCCGCGGTTCCAGCACACTTTGTACACCGCCAGCCTCGCCCTGGGAGCGCCGCCGCGGGCCACGCCGCCCGCAGCCCCGAACAGATCGACGTTCTTCACTCTGGATCCGACGGCGGTGGCGGCGGTGTGTGTTCCGTGTCCGAGGATGTCTCGAGCCGAGAGGTATTCGGGATTGCGTGTCTTGTTGATCTTGCCGTAGGATCTCTCGAAACCTGCCTTGAAATATCTGGCTCCGATGAGCTTCTTGTTGCAGTGTTTCTCGGCGTCGAACGCTTCTCCGCCGTCGCATGCTCCCTTCCACTGCTTCGGCACCGGCCCCATGCCGGCCTCCTCCTTGAAGCTACCCGACTCCGGCCACACACCTATTAGATTGAAGTGTAAAAATGTGTAAATGTGTATGAGACCACATTGTTTGTAGTGTAAAATTCATTATCAAAAATAACAGAGACCACATTGTTTGTAGTGTAAAATTCATTATAAAAAATAACAACAGGCCATGAATAATGAAACAACTCAAAAAGAAAAGAGACCATGAATAATGATGGGACGGAGGAAGTACATGCAGAGCTCGATTCGATAGTAAACGAGTCAAGCTTGATACTCGATAGGGCTCGCAAACATATATATGTAGAGAAAGAGACAAATAGTACTTATACATACACATTCTTCCTCCTTTAATTTATCAATCAACTATAATCACATACATGTCGAACTTATATATTATCTTGAATATCTTTTGAGTCATTCACGAGCTCGAATATCATTTATACGAATATTAGACTAGTTGAGCATGAGTCCAAACTCCAACACGACATTATCAAGTATCACACGAGCAGAGTACTGAAACAGCCCTATTATGCTTGGAAATTTAGTAGTGTGAGGCAAGCACCTGAGTCAAAGACAGCGACAACGACGTCGTCTCCATGGGTGAGCTGCAATGGTAGTTGCCCCTGTCCCTGTCCGTGCAGGGGCAGGGTAAGTCCCATGAAATCCCAGCTTCTGGTGGTGTGCAGCTTCAGTGTCCTGCTCCGGAACACCGAGATCACGCCTTTCCTATCTGCAATGATCTTAATTAATCATTGTTTTAATTTGATGTTGAAATGAATTACTCCAATATTTACTTGTCAAGATGGCTGCTTGGGTTGCATTGAGAGTTGCAGCAAATCCAGACAAGGAAAGCTTGTAGCTATGGACCATTGCCTCCTTTGCTTCTTCGTTGCTATGGAATACGCTGCCAAGGTGGCGAAGATGATGCTCGTGTGCACGTAGAGGATCGGAATGCTGGACTTTCCCTAAGTAGACAATGTAAACCTGCATTCATGTGTCAAACAAAGCACAGAATGAGATTGAGTTGAGGAGGCAGACACCAAAAGCTAGACTTCTTACATGAGGAGTAGTGGATATTGCATGAATCAAACAAAGTGAAAGTGAAAGTGAGAGAGACAGCCCCCAAAAACACTGCAAACCAGTAGCCATTGCCTCAATTTCACAACACACCTTCATTTGCACTATAAATAGGAGAGTGTAGCCTCTGTTTGTCTCTGTATTTTCTCCTTTTTTAGGCGTATAAAGTCGCGTATACTATCAACAGTCAACACCAAGGATGAGCTCATGTGACCTTCATCATTTTCCAAGGATTACAGAATGTGCAGTATTTTCAAGATAGTGTTGTAATTAATTTCCATCTATACTCAGGCAATAATCCCACAGGTGAAAGCATCATCACCCTATGTTCTATTTGAATTTTGAATGAGGAACTTTATTAGTGGATCAATTACTTTAATATATGCTGAAAAATGATGAAATATAATTTGTAATAGGTATAGACTGCACTCATGAAGATTTTCTGCATCAATACATCTATACATGAAGCAGAATATGAGTGTTCCTGCTTTCTTTTGTGTGATTTACTGGTTTTCATTTTCCATCTCTCCAGCATCAGTTGATACAGATGAATAGGCAAGAATCCTATGCTTCTAGGAGTTAAAGAGCATGCTCATGTTTATAATGCTTGCTATGCACATTCTCCTCATACAAACCTATTCTTAGATACAGCTGCTATAAATCATTGCCTACTTACCTATATTTTTCCCAACAAAACTTGCGTGATTCAAGCGCATTGCATATAGTTGCACGACTATGATGAAGAGCCTCGCTCTTGTATTCTTTTACGCTAAGCTAATCTTTATGTTCCAAGATGAAAATTCACACCTGCTGCTGAGTGTTCCTATATGCCTCATATATAGCTTCAATAATGTATGGTTGCAGTTTAATTGATACATCATGGTTTAAGTGATTGTAATTAGGAGATTAGCCATATATCAATTTGTCTGTGCAATAATTTTTACTGCAATCTTTGTATTTTTACTCTGACATATGACTGTTTCTGTGAAGTTAACCTTAAACAATCCAAATGCAATAAATCTGGTATGATCTCATACATAAAAACAGACAACCTATGCAAATTCTCTAAGTAGCAAGAGCACTATGTTTCCAAAATAGACAGAATGTTTCCTCACAAACAGCAAGAAATCCGATATTTGTGATCCCTGGTTCTCTGCTGAGCTTTCCAAATATGACGTAGACACTGCTACGCGTTTTCAGTTTTGAGCAGCACCTGTCCACTGCATAGAAAAAACATATCTCCTCAGTTCACACACAAGTTTTTGCAGATGTTGTAATAACTAATAAAGTACTCTCTTTAGGGAATTTGGATATAAAGCTGATATACTGAGCTCAGCTTCCACAAAACATCCAAATTTGCAGCCATATTTTTTGGGATAAGTCATTGACTTAGATTATACACATCCATACAGCACACAAGAGGCATGCATATTTTTGACATTTTCCCAACCCTTTGCTATTCTTAGAAGGTTTCTTTGCTGTGAAGTTTTGGCCCTTTTGTTACATAACTTCATCCAAATCTTCACAGTTGGGCATTATTTTAGACCTTGATTAGTTGTTAATAATTACCATTCTTAACCCATTATTTTAGTAATCAGATGTAACATTCTTGCTTTAGTACTGTTTTTGTAAAAGTTCCAATTTTTTCTCAACTAACAAACTGTCAGTTAGCTCTTCAAATTCTCAACTAAATTTGATATTGTATTAAAAAAAAAAAAACTATTTTTTATTTATGAAAGTTTGTTTCATGTTTGCAGTGATATCTTTAACCAAAAGTTACCACCACTAGCATCACAAAATCTTTCGTAAGCAACTCTTTCTAAATTAAGTAGGTAAGGTAACTAACACAGTAAGGGACAACACAGAGATAGACAAAACTAAAAGTTAGCATCATCTTCCAAAAAATCTCTCAAAATTAAGAGTCATTTTTGTCACAAAAGTATTGGGAAATTTTAGTTGTTGGAGGAGGGAGATAATATGAAAATGGAATGCGCATGCTAAAGAAGGAGAGAGAAAGGGAGGAGAGGGATAGGAAAGGATTGGTGGGAAATAAATTGGAAAAAACGCACTAACTTGCTACTGAGCAATTCTTGAAAAGAAAGTGCAACAATAAGGAATCAACTATGCTATGAGCAGCCTAAAACTTCCCAGACCACTGTGTCCCACTCACACTTCCACTCATCATTGCCATTTCCCACCAACTATCGCCATTTCCATTTCCATTCACTGTTATAACTCTTTTCAAATTCGCTCACTTCTTCTTTTTTCTTTCCCTTTTCTGCTGCTTCTTCCCTTTTCTTGAAAAAAAAAACACTAATCTTTCTCTGATGAGTTTTTGAAAAAGTGGGATTTTTTTTGAGATTTTTGTGGGTTTGATCTAATGGGGAATTGTTGGTGTGGGTGGGAACCCTTGATTTACAGGGTTTCTTCCAACGCAAAATCTGGTGAGTTTTCCTTTCTCTCAGTTGATAAAAATGTAATCTTGATTGCTTTTCAGCCATATGTTGCTTCACTTTTTGAATATTCCAGTATTAATTCATATTTTGCAGAAATATTCTAAAGTTTATGCTACTTGATTTTTTTTTTTTTTTTTGAGAGCTACTTGATTCTTTTTTCTTTTTTTTTGAGAGCTACTTGATTCTTTATTTACTTGTGTTGCAAATGGCTTATCTAGGCATTGACTTTGAATATGTAGAATAATGGTAGAATTGAATTAGTGTGGTTATTACTTATTATGAAGAAAGCATATGATAGAAGAGTTTAGTGGTGAATTAGTAATTTGATGGGTGTTGCAGATGATGGCCCCCCACCCCCAGTAAAGGTGAGGAAGGATGAGAGAAAACTACCATCAAATCCTGAAGAAGTAGAAGACCTGCGTCGCTGCACCTCCTCCAAACCTCTAACTGTTTTCACATTCAAGGAGCTTAAGACAATCACCTCAAATTTCAGACAAGATTACATGTTGGGAGGAGGTGGTTTTGGGAGTGTGTACAAAGGCTACATTTCTGAAGAAATACAAGGCCTTCAGCCCCTCACAGTTGCTGTTAAGGTTCATGATGGAGACAACAGCTCTCAAGGTCATAGGGAATGGCTGGTAATAACTTCATTCCCATTTCCTTACTCAACCATACATACATACCTTATCTAATCATGTCTTAATTTGTTAGGCTGAGGTTATCTTCTTGGGCCAGCTCTCTCATCCAAATCTTGTCAAGTTGATCGGCTATTGCTGCGAAAACGAACACCGTGTTCTCATCTATGAGTACATGCCTAGAGGCAGTGTTGAAAACCATCTCTTTTCCAGTAAGCAAGCCCACAAAGAATTCAACATTTTATATATATGTAGTAGTAGTAGTAGTAGTGGTGGTTAATTTGAAGCAATGTTGTTGTTGCAGGAGTGCTGCTTCCTCTGCCTTGGTCTACTAGAATGAAGATAGCCTTTGGTGCAGCTAAGGGGCTGGCTTTTCTGCACGAAGCAGAGAAGCCCGTCATCTACCGCGACTTCAAGACATCCAACATCTTGTTGGACGAGGAATACAACGCGAAGCTCTCTGATTTTGGGCTTGCCAAGGACGGGCCGGAGGGGGACAAGACTCATGTCTCCACTCGCATAATGGGCACGTATGGCTACGCTGCGCCCGAGTACATAATGACAGGCCACCTGACTCCCAGGAGCGACGTGTACAGCTTTGGGGTCGTGCTCCTGGAGCTCGTGACGGGCAGGAAGTCCTTGGACCGGTCAAGGCCAGCACGAGAGCAGAACCTCACGGAGTGGGCTATCCCGTTGCTCAAGGAGAAGAAGAAGGTCCTCGACATCGTGGATGCTAGGCTCGGGGGAGACTATCCGGTTAAGGGTGTGCAGAAGGCAGCCATGCTGGCTTACCACTGCCTCAACCGCAACCCAAAGGCGCGGCCGCTCATGCGAGACATAGTGGATTCATTAGAGCCTCTGCAGCTTGAGGCTGCTCACAACCTTTCCTTCACTATATATAGTAGTCCCAGCTCCAATTCTGGCTAGCTAAACTGCATATGTTCCTACTTTGTTGAGCTTATTTCACACCAACAAAATAGGCCTTGTAGGAAATCACAAGTTTCATACATGCACATACATAATCTTCTTCTTCTTTTGTGCTTGTCATATGATTCACTGTGTTTCTGCTTTTTTGTTACATTATAGATTATAGATTGTTCACATATATATGTATGTGTTTGAATGTTATTCAACAGCTCAAATTATTCAACCATTTTGCAAAGTTTGGAACGTTTTGACCTCAATGTGAGATGAGTTCCAACTCTTTCACTAAAACTTGGCAAACTAATGTACTATATGATGTAAATTTAGCTTTTTACTTTTCACTTTATTGAACAAATAAATTAATGTTAGAGCATCCACATCCGTTGAGTAAGTAGCTTACTCTTCCAATGAGGGGGCTATTTATGAGTCAGTAGCCTATATTGGTCGACTCATCCCTAAATCGACTCATTCATATAAAATGTGGATGAGTAAGCTATGAGTTGATCTCCTACATCCAGTGGCGGAGCCAAGAATTAATTTGGGAGGGGCTGAACTTACACGGGGGTTCGGGGGCGGTAGCTCCCGAGAATTTTTTTTGGACATTCCGTATATTTAAGACATTATTTTATTAAAACACGAGCATAATAGTAATAATAAAGAACAACATTTTCATAGATTATATAATTTAAATATATAACAAATTAGTTTCAATACATTACAAAAAATTTTGGGACATTCTGTATTTTTAAAGCATTTTTTATTAAAAGACGAGCATAATAGTAATTATAAAGAACAACATTTTCATATACTATATAGTTTCAATATATTGCAAATTAATTTCAATACATTACAAACTTTTTTTTTTTTGTTATTTCGTACATTTTAGGCATTTTTTATTAATAGGCAAGCATAATAGCAATAATAACGAACAATATTTTCATAAATTATATATTTTCAATAAATTACAAGCTAGAATCAATAATAATAAAAGACAAGCGTAGTAATAATAGCAAACAATTTTTTTTTTTTGGGCATTCCATCCATTTTAGGCATTTTCTATTAAAAGACAAGCATAATAGTGATAATAATGTATAATATTTTTATATATTATATAGTTTTAAATGACACAATTATCCTTAAATTAATTATAAATGGAAGAATATAACAAGCTAATCAACTTTTGTAAAACAAATTTCTTTTATAATATAAACATATATCTATATATATTAAAAATAAAAACTCAAAATTTGGGAGGGGGCTTCAGCCCCCCCTGGCTACACCCCTGCCTACATCTGTTGAGTAAGACTCGAGTCCCCTTAAAAGTGGCGCGTGCATGCATAAAGGTGGATGAGTCTTACTCATTTGGATGAGCAAGACTCGAGTAAGCAGCCATCTACATCAACTTACTCATCTGAGAAACGACTCGAATTTCCTCGGATGTGTAAGCGACGTGGATGCCTTTACATATGTCAATTCCTATAATATAATGCGGCACTTTGATTATAAAACCTCCGAGGAAATAATTAAATAAAGCGACATTTTTATAAGCTTCACAAAATAAAGTGACTTTTTCATAATTAAAATAATAATTGATTGCAAAATAATGAATGTAATTTTATTTTTTTTGGCAAAGATTACAGTTTTATTATGGTTAGTTGGATGCTCGAGAAATTTCTGTGGGAGAGGTTCTAGATTGTTCCTTTCCGCTACAGAGGCGCAATCCGACGGCTGAGATGAAGTGGAAACTTCAAGAAGTGAGCTAACCCCTTGATTTCCACACACTACACACACTCACCTACTTGTACTAAAAACCTACTCGACCAATCTACGACTTGCATCTGCTTCTGGATAAACCCTCTTTCTCATCCGCTGCGTCTTCTAACACTTTCATTCTTCAATCTCCCTTCAATTTTCGGTGAGCTGCTTCACTCATTCTCTGCTTATCTCCTCTCATTTTCGTTTTTTGTGGATTCACAGAAACGATTTTTATATGTTGAATTGTGGTCTTGCTATGTTTAAGTTTATCTTTATGTCTATTGCTGTTGACCTGTTGTATTGCGCCTCTGCTTCTTGATTATGAACAAGTTATTGTATTGATTTCCAGCTGATGATATAGTTTTGAATTCTGTAGCTCGGTCTTTTGATTAAAGATGCTATTTTTATGAAACCCATTTGTATGAAACCCCAGAATTTCTATTGGGTTTGATGTTTTAAGTTTCTTTCAAGGTCATTTCTGTTATAGTGCATCAAATTCTTGAATTTTGCAATAATCTGCAAAGGCGCCTTATGTTAACTGTTTGTTATTGGAACTGTAACTGCATTTGCAAGAAGATAGAGAATTTGCTTGTCATCTGAGCTCTATCTAAGATTTGTAATTTGGTTGGACTATCCTTATTCTGTTATTCAGTTTTGTCTGTCTGCAATTTATATGTATTGCTCTAATTTACTGATTTCAACTATTTGTTGTGTATATAGGTGTAAGAAGTAAATGGCGTCAACTTTTTCTGGCCTGTCCTCAGTCGGTTCATTGGCTGCCCCGGGCAGCAGGGTGCTTGATGATAAAATCGCAGTTTCATCGAGCAGGTTGTCGTCTCTTGCTTCTATATCCTCTAGTTCGCTTGGGAGGAGAAAGAACGTGGTCCTCAGCAAAACACGCCCTTCTCAGATAACAGCTGCTGCCAAGGACTTGTACTTCAACAAGGATGGCTCAGCCATCAAGAGACTTCAGGTGCCTATTTGGAACATTTGATTTCTGCTAACAAGTTATTTTTCTCTCATGGTGATTGCTAAAGGGTGATTTGATTGTTGCTAGGTTGGTGTTAACAAACTCGCGGATCTAGTTGGTGTCACACTTGGACCCAAGGGGAGGAATGTGGTTCTTGAAAGCAAGTATGGTGCCCCCAAAATTGTCAATGATGGAGTTACTGTGGCTCGAGAGGTAACCAATCACCAACATCTTGTATTGTCTATACTTGCATCCTTATTGAGTGATCACTGATAAAATGGTTCCATGAGTTGTCTTGTCTTGTCTTGTTATGGATTCATGGTAGTTCAATTTTATATCTGCAACTTTATTGATTTCGATATAGGTTGAGTTGGAAGATCCAGTTGAGAACATAGGAGCTAAATTGGTTCGACAAGCAGCTGCCAAGACAAACGACCTTGCTGGGGATGGGACAACAACATCTGTTGTTCTTGCACAAGGGCTTATTGCCGAAGGTGTTAAGGTATGTGGGCTCTTTATGCTGCTGGCAATGATGTCTTACATTAGAAATGTTTATATCTTATGGATTCACCGTGTTTTCAGGTAGTTGCAGCTGGAGCAAACCCTGTCCTTATTACTAGAGGAATTGAAAAGACTACCAAAGCATTGGTTGCTGAACTGAAAGCGATCTCAAAAGAGGTAGCCTTTTCAATCTTGGCGTTTTAACAATCCTCGTGCACATGAACTTTTTGTAACGTATAAGTTGATTATTATGCAATGTTCCGATGGAATGGAATAACCAGGGTGAAATTTGCAGGTTGAAGATAGTGAACTAGCAGATGTTGCTGCTGTAAGTGCAGGAAACAACTATGAAGTGGGAAATATGATAGCTGAGGCTTTGAGCAAAGTTGGTAGGAAAGGTGTGGTTACTCTCGAAGAGGGCCGAAGTGCAGAAAACAATCTTTATGTTGTTGAAGGAATGCAGTTTGACCGTGGCTACATCTCTCCCTACTTTGTGACCGACAGCGAGAAAATGACTGTTGAGTATGATAACTGCAAGGTAACCATTTCTTTGTCCATTTAACAAAGGATCCATTACATGTAGTAGGAGCGTGAGAAATTTGCTCTTGCTAACAAATGGATTCGCTTTGCTCCTGCAGTTGTTGCTTGTCGACAAGAAAATAACAAATGCAAGAGATCTCATTAATGTCTTGGAAGATGCCATTAGAGGTAGTTATCCTGTGTTGATAATTGCTGAAGATATTGAGCAAGAAGCTCTAGGAACTCTTGTTGTGAACAAGCTGAGGGGGGCACTGAAAGTTGCCGCTCTTAAAGCTCCTGGATTTGGGGAGAGAAAGAGTCAGTATCTTGATGACATTGCTACTTTGACTGGAGGTAATTTTTTGGTTAAACTTCCTGTACCAATATTTTGGAAATGAGCTGCTTCGCACGACTTTTGTACTCGTGACCTGTTTGGCTTTCTTCCATTGCTGTCGGTTGAAAACAATTCTTGTGTTACCTCACATATTTGTCTGTTACTAAGAGGAAATTTCATTCTGAATATAGGAACTGTGATCAGGGAGGAAGTCGGGCTAACCTTAGACAAGGCCGATAAGGAGGTTTTGGGCCATGCTGCCAAGGTGGTGTTGACTAAGGATTCCACTACAATAGTTGGGGATGGAAGTACTCAGGATGCCGTAAACAAACGTGTCTCTCAAATAAGGAACCTCATTGAGGTGTGTATAACTTCTACCTTACTTTTGCATCAGCGTATCAGGTTTGATCTATATTAAGTGTTTTGTAAAGCTCCGGAATGATGCATCACTTTTGAGCAGGCGGCTGATCAAGATTACGAGAAGGAAAAACTAAATGAAAGAATCGCAAAGCTATCCGGAGGGGTTGCTGTGATTCAGGTAATCCAAGTTCAGTTTATTATCTCCACAGTGTACATTATTGTTTCTATAATCATCTAAATCATTGCACCTCTGATGTCTAAAGGTCGGAGCGCAAACTGAGACAGAGCTGAAGGAGAAGAAACTTAGAGTAGAAGACGCACTCAACGCCACTAAGGTTAGCTATGATTTCTAGCTCTCTATAAGGTCAATATTCTCGGTTGCTGGAGGATGTTAAGAGGTTTTAATGAAATTCTTGCTTGCTGCAGGCTGCTGTCGAGGAAGGAATTGTCGTTGGAGGTGGATGCACGCTATTGAGGCTTGCATCCAAAGTCGATGCTATCAAGGAAACTCTAGATAATGTTGAGGAGAAGGTAAAGCCTTGACCTAAACTCTATTCTCGGGCTCGGTTCTTGATGACGATGATGATGATGAAATTCTATTGTTTGAAATCTGTATGATTTAGTAAATCTATGTGGGGTATCTGGTTGTAGGTTGGAGCAGACATTGTGAAAAGAGCTTTGAGTTATCCATTGAAATTGATAGCCAAGAATGCTGGTGTTAATGGAAGTGTTGTTAGTGAAAAGGTGTGTGAATACTTGCCATTTACATAACACTCTTTTGATGAAAAAATCACTCTCTCTAAAATCAAGTGTTCATATGTTTAGGTGCTGTCAAGCGAAAACCCTAAATACGGATACAACGCCGCAACTGGACAGTACGAAGATCTCATGGCTGCTGGAATCATCGATCCAACGAAGGTGGTGAGGTGTTGCTTAGAGCACGCATCTTCGGTGGCAAAGACTTTCTTGATGTCGGACTGCGTCGTGGTGGAGATCAAGGAGCCCGAGCCAGTCGTGGCAGGGAACCCGATGGACAACTCAGGTAATAATGCTTGATCTTTTTGACATTATCATGATTGTGGGAAGAAGGGCATTGCAATGGCTGATTTTGGTGAGATTGTGGTTGATGGCAGGGTATGGTTACTAAGCGAGTCGACGAAGAGAGAAGAGAGGCGGCGCCGGAGCTCCGATGCGGTGGCGGATTAGATTAGATCTCGTGAGTTTTGCAGAACTTTAGTGATCCAATTATATAGGAGCAGTGAGACTATTTGTCCACCAAGATTAGGTTGGCATGTAACGAAACTTGCAATTCAATATTTAAACAAGTGCAATAAATTTGTGTGTTTGTTGAATTATTATTATCCCCCTCTCTCTGAATTCAATATTTAAACAAGTGCAATAAACTTGCAATTCAATATTTAAACAAGTGTAATTTAGCTCTTGTGTGCGTGCGTTGGTCAAGGGGTCTTTAAAGTTTTGGGTTCGAATCTCTGTGACGAGGTCTTTAAAGTTTTGGGTAAATTGTAAAATAAGCTACGAACTTTGACTCATTTTTCAATTTCAACATCACTTTTAAATTTTTACAAATAAATACAAATTCTTAAGTTTTTGCAATTGGGGCTTCTCGTCCCAATTTACAGTCTTTTTTTTTTTGGGTTAATAGCCGAAAAATACATGAACTTTCACGAAATTTGCATATTGCACACGACCTTCAAAAATAGCCTCAGAATACACCACCTTTTAATTTAGTCGTAAATTGCACACGGTGAAAGTTCCGGCAGCTCTTAAGTTTGACCGGCGATGACGTGGACAATATTTAACATTACATGGCATTATTCGTGGCTTTTTTTACACGCTGGCAAGCCACGTGGGCAAAACGACGTCGTTTTGATATTTTGAAGAATTTACTAAAAAAAAAAAAAAACATCCTCCCTGCCGCCTCCCTCCTCCACTCAACTGCCACCTCCTTCCAGATCTGGAGCCGCCCCCTCCTTCTCCGGCGAGGCCTCTCCGACATCAACCGCGACGGGAGCAGCGTCGTTCAACCCCCACCTCCACTCAACCGCCACCTCCATCTTCCAGATCTGGAGCCGCCCCCTGCTTCTCAGGCGAGCAACGCCTCTCCGACATCAACCGCGACGGGAGGAACGCCTCTTCCAGATCTGGAGCCGCCACCTCCACCCTTCCAGATCTAGGTTTGGCCGTCTCCCCCTCCACCCACGACTACATAGCACTGCGCCTCTGGAGAGATAAGAATAGGGCACCAGTGGCTGCGGTGCTTGGGAATTACAAAACGAGGGCACCACCACCTCCGCCGCCAATACCCTAGATCCCCAAATCGCAGCCTCCTGCTCGTCGATTCCCGGCAACCGCATAGCAGGAAGGCCGCCGGCGCCGAGCCCAACCCGAAGCCCCCCCTTCTCTCCACACTCCGGCCACAACAACGGCTTCTTGCCCCAAATCACTCAACAATCAACAATCACCTTCAACAACAATTTTTTTCTTTTTCAGCCCCAAATCACTCATCAATCAACAATAATCTTCAGCCCCAAGTTCGAGGCGGAGGCGGCGGCGGGGGCTGCGGGGTGAAGAAGAAGGTGAGCGGTGAAGGAGACTTGGCAGAACAACGTCAACGTGAAGCTTTTTCTTTTTTCTTCTTTTTTTATTTAAAATATTTGACAAAACGACGTCGTTTTAGGTGTTGTAATGTAACAACAAAACGACGTCGTATTCCTATATCGGAAAACCGTCCACGTCAACAAAATCCGATAGCCACGTCACCACCGATCAAGGTGGTAGTCAACGCGGGTGCAATTTGCAACTAAATTAAAAGGTGGTGTATTCTGGGGCTATTTTTGAAGGTCATGTGCAATATGCAAATTTCGCGAAAGTTCGTGTATTTTTCGGCTATTAACCCTTTTTTTTCTCTTATTTCTTGCAATTAGTTGTGTTATTATTGTTATAATTTATTTAATAGTATATATCTCCATGTACAATAGGTTCATTTGCTTCTCTCGTGTCGCTAATATCGTAGTTCAAGAGATGCAAAAATTTGGGGAAGCTCCAATTACAAAAATCTAAAAGAATTGGTATTTATTTGTGAGGGTTTAAAAGTGGTGTTGAAACTAAAAAATAAGCCAAAATTTGTGACTTATTTTGCAATTTACCCTAAATTTTTTTATTCAGTTTGTGTATCAATTTGCCAAAATTAGCAAGTAAACAGAAAAGTTTGAATAAATTGCAACAAGAAATAATGGTTTTATTTACAAATTTCAAGTTTTCATGCATGACTCAACCTAAACACTACTCTAGATTGACTCGCAATAGTACGAGATCTATTGTAACGTGTAAGTTAACCCAAGACGATCTCACAATGAAAGTCTTAAAGGGCTTCTAGTAGTATCGTAAGAAAAACAATAAAAAGAAGATTTAAACTAAAACTTGAATTTAAACTTAAACTTAACCTAGGCAAGATTTTAAATAACTTAAATTAAATTTAACTTAAGAAAATTAAATACTTATAAATTAAAACTAACTAATCTAAGCGTGAAACTAAAGTGCATAATTTAAATTGCATGATTGAAAAGAAAGCATAAACACGAATGAAAAACATAAACATGATTAAACAAAATAAATTGAATTGAAATACGAAAATACCGTAAACGTCTTGAACATGTAATTGTGTCACGCAATCACAATCCAAGAATAAAAGCTAAACAAAATTAAATTGAAACCTAACTAAAAACAATGAAAATCGACAACTATGAAAGACTAAGAAAGCAAGTAAATCCTAAGCTTCGGATGCCAACAGATCACAAAGATGGCATCTAAAACTAGGGCAAAAGTTCCTTCTTACAATGAAAATTAAACCCTATTTATAGACCTCAAATTTCCCTAGATCACCATGGAAGTTGCCTTGCAAAGTAGAACTCTAAAGACAATAAAATCGTGTAAGATAAGGCAACTCCAGCTGGATGCGCGCCATGGAAAACACTTTTTCTTTGGCCAACAATCGCAGCTCTGGCGGGAATAACTCTGCTCTGGAAAGGTCGGCTCTGGTCCGCTACGGCGCTATCTTCGCAGTTCTGCTCTGGCGAGCGTCTCTGCTCTGGCGCACTTCTCTGCTCTGGCATAGGACTTCTCTGCTCTGGCATCGGACTTCTCTAGGGAAGTTCAGCTCTTGTTGATTTCGGTTTTGACTCTGCAATTCAGCTCTGCTCTGCTCTGCAAAGTGTGCCTAAAAACACCATTCTTAACCCCAAAATCTCCAAAATTGCACTCTTTCATCTATAAAACCTAAATCTCCTGCAAAGCATAAAACAATACATAAAATGCACCAATTCCAGAAGATTATCTTTAAAATAAGCTCATACAAACCCCTAAAATTAGAACAATTAAGCATAAATCAATGCACCAAGTTGAAAATGTGAGTTAATATTGGTTTCATCCAAATTATCCGACACAAATTGTGAAGTTAGCATTTAAATTGTTCAAATCTTAAAATAGAAAAAGAAAATCATGAAAGTTAGTATAAATAGAGTGTTGTGTTACAATAAGCATAATAATAAAAGAATATTTGTGTTGATACTAATGTGGTAAATACACCTCTCAATCTCATGAGATGCCACGTGGCTCCACAAGATATAACTGATACCAACGGCATTCCATAACCACTAGTCTGTTGTCTTCCTCCACTCTCTGCAAAATCCAGAGAGAGAGAGAAGAGAGAGAGAGGTGTGAATTCTGCGTCCATGGCGTCAAGTAGCTACACTTCGCTGTGTTCTTCCCCGACTCTGCCGACGAGACTATCCCCATCTCCATCGCCCAAGCAATCTCTCTGCTTCCTGCTCAACCTCAATCACACCAAGGCCACCTCATCTCTCACAAATTCCTGCAGTCTCCATTTGCTGAAACCGTCGATTTTGGCGGCCAAAGCGTCCGAGACCAACGCCGAGACATCCAAGGAGCAAGAGGAGGACAAGTACGAGGAGTATGAGGTGGAGATAGTGCAGCCCTACGGCCTCAAATTCGCCAAGGGCAGAGACGGAGGGACCTACATCGACGCCATTGCGCCAGGAGGATCCGCCGACAAGTCAGGCAAGTTCACCGTCGGCGATCGAGTTCTCGCCACCAGGTATTACTCCACAATAGCATACTTATTTAATTCGATTAAAGAAGCTGAAAAGTAAAATTGCAGTGCAGTATTTGGGGAAGAAATATGGCCTGCTGCTGAATATGGAAGAACAATGTACACTATCCGACAACGAATTGGTCCACTGCTCATGAAAATGCAGAAGAGATATGGTTATTTTTCTTCATTCCTTATCAAATCCTTCAAATCAGAGTCCTTAATTATATGATTTATTGTGAATGAACCAAGCCCTAATTCCTAATATATGATGTATAGGAAAGACGGATTACACGGGTGAGCTGACAGAGAAGGAAATTATCAGATTTGAGAGGAATTCTGGTGTTGTTAGCAACAAAGTTAGGGAAATCCAAGTGAGTAGCAATGAAATCATTCCTTTTCTTGAACTAGTAATGTAATGTAATTTAATGTGATGTGATGTGATGTGATGTGCAACAACACCAACTTCAATGGGTGCAGATGCAAAACTACTTGAGAAAGAAAGAGCAAAAGGAACAGAGAGAGAGGGAGCTTCGCGAAGGGCTCAAGCTTTACAAGTGAGCAACTTCAAGAGCTCATCTTCCTCCTATACAACAGATTAGCTAGTAATGTATGTTTCTGTTGTTGTTGAAAATGTAGGAGTGGGAAGTATGAGGAGGCTTTGGAGAAGTTTGAGTCGGTATTAGGGTCAAAACCGGATCCGAATGAGGCTTCAATAGCAAGTTACAATGTTGCTTGCTGCTATGCAAACCTTGATCAGGTAGTGCTTTGATGGAACTACATATGGTGTCTTGTCTTGTCTTGTCTCGTTGTTGTCTTCGTATCATTGTTTTGGTGAATGCAGATACAAGCTGGACTATCTGCTCTCAAGGATGCTATGGAAGCAGGATTTGAAGATTTTAAGGTTAAATGAGTTGTCAGAATCTTCTAACATCTCATTCCCACCACTATTCACTCACAACAACTTGTTTGCCGCAGAGAATTCGAGCAGATCCTGACCTCGACAACATCAGGAAATCGGAGGAGTTTGAGCCTCTTATGAAGAAATATGATGAGTCTTTCATCAATGAGAATGCCATCAACGCCATCAAATCTCTATTTGGGTTCAACAAGAAATGACAAAGATTGTTACTAAAACTAGCAGAAAGAGCGACGCTATGTATAGTTTTAGTTGAGAGATTCATCAACAAAACAATTTTTGTTTCCTTCAAGGTGTATAGCACTTTCTGTTTCTTGCACACAAGCATTAAATTGAATGTAACAACAATGATTCAAATTGGTTGAGTTTGGTTATATTACAGTAGCCATTGATGTGGGATTTCATCTTAATTTGTTACAAAGAATTGATGATGGATGATTACTTACACAGTGTTGATAGATTCTTGGTTGGCCAAAAACACAGATTGAATCAACACATCTATCTCTCTCGTGAGCCGGAGACGGAGAGCAGCAGCCTCAGAGAATGACACACAGACAACGGCTGCTTTCTTCTTCGTTATCGGTATCTCCTGAGTCACTGAGAAGAGAGGTTGAGATCAAGAATCTCAGAGACCATCTTGATATGACTTGTGATATTCCCAAAATGTGTAATCTTGAAACTATGGAATCATCAAATAGGAAATTGAAAAAAACTTGAGACAGAGAGTAATAAACCTTGATTCAAATTCCCTGATCTCTGCAAGTTCCTCCCCCAAGTGGTCCATCCACTGCACTTTCTTCTTCTTCTTCTTCCCAACCTGTCTGGTGGAGTCGGGGCGAGGGCAGAGCTTCCGTATGCAGCTTTTTCTCGCAGTCTCAGCTTCATGCTTCGCATCAACAACACGCCCTTCTTCTTTGACGCCAGAAACAGCATAAACTGTTGAAGCAACGGCGCGTGGAGCACTTTCCAGTTTCAATGGCTTTGAAGTGTAAAGATGAGCAGCAGAGGGCTTGCAGAAGCACATCAATGGACACTGGATCTTGCACAACAATACCCTCATCAAAATGGTTTCCTTCATCGTCGTTTCATCTTCTTAATTTCGCCTTCACCAATACTCTACAATTCAAGAGTGCAGCAACACTTACCAGAGAGTCAGACAGATGCATGAATCATGATTCAGGAACACGACGTTGGCTGCAACGAAGTTTAGAGACAACAAAAGGGGAAGAGGAGTGCTTAGGCAGAGAGTCCAGCTATAAAGAGATGATGATACACCAATTTGTAAGGCACCTAACTGCCCAACATCCCATTACATGTTATTTTTTAACTGCAAACACTGTCCAAAAATCCAAAATTTAGTAGAAGCATTTTCTTACCAACCCTTGAGGAATTAACGGTTCCTTTCTTTGTCAACCAGCACATCACATTCTTTTTCCACAGCAAAACATCTCAAATCAATAAGTCTCTTATTTGTATGTCTCTTGCCACCTAAGTTCCTCTATCTTTGCTTCCACAAGAGCTCAAGTAAGTTTTAGATATAGAAAGTAGGCCTTCATGTGACATTACATACTCTAGTAGAAGCCTTTTCTCTTAATATTAAACATATGTAATGGTATATATTCTAGTTTACAAAGGGATGTTTCTTGTTTTTTTGTCCAACTATTTTTCAATCAGCAATAAATAAACAAAAAGAATTGTCCTTTTGTCACACAACCAAAGTCAAGATATGCTTTTGGATGAGAGAACCAGAAACCCTTTTTCTTCATCCTTAATGATTAGGAATCAAATGCTTCTAAGTTGCCTCAAATTTGTGCTTAAGCTGTTATCTCACCTAAGATGCCAAACCAAGCAATCCATTTCTCTCTCATGATATCAATGCCTTTTTTTTGGGGCTCTTTTTGCCTTTCATATCAGGTGCAAAATCTTCTCTTTTTCCTTTATGTAAAGTGAATTCTTTTTTTACTGATTTGTACTGTCCCACAATGTTTCCTCCCTAGAGAGAGAAAGAGAGAGGCAATGAACACTAGCATGGACCTAGACATTTATGCCTTACGTGGGAACATTTTTTTTACTCTTTATTTTTTGTGAGTATAGTAGTTTTGTTGTTGTGAAGGTGGGATATGATATTCAAGAATTGCAGTTTTGATCAAATGATGAAGCATGAGGAAATGGAGGAAGTGGTGGGGATGAGAAGCATGAAATGTGGTTGAGAGGCACTTGATTATTGAAGCCAAAGTAACAAGAATTGAAATGAAAAAAAGATTTAATTTTGGAAGTGGGCAAAGCCTCCTTTCTCTCTGCCCTTCTGTCTTTCCTTAGGGCTACAACTTTCATAACTAAAGAGAATTTTTTTTTTTTAGTAATGCTAAACACACATAATATGTTAATGCCCTTAAAAATTTATTACTTAATTTAAAAAATATAATTATTCCTAATTTACCCTTAATTATATAGATTTTCTTTTTCTTTTTTTACTGCAATAATTTTGGAAACAAATATAATTGATATCCGCTAATCAAGATCCTAACTAACGTAGACATGGCCACTTTATTTTATAAAAGATATGAAATGAATCTTTCTATTTAAGATATAAATATTTTCATTAATCATGATTCTATCTATTATATTTTCTTCAAAAAATAAAAATTTATGAGTAAAGTAATACTACGACTTATTTTTTTAATGTTCTAATCATCGAGCAAAGTGATTCTATCTATTATATTTTCTTCAAAAAATAAAAATTTATGAGTAAAGTAATACTACGACTTATTTTTTTAATGTTCTAATAATCGAGCAAAGTAGAGTGTCGCGTTGATTAGAGAGTGTTAGAAATGGATATTGAGCTCATTCATTGGGGGCATCATTGGATCATTGGATTGGGAGTGTTAGAAATGGATATTGAGCTCATTCATTGGGGGCATCATTGGATCATTGGCTTGGGTTGACTCTGGATATTGAGCTCATCCATTGGGGGCATCATTGGATTGGGAGTGTTAGAAATGGATATTGAGCTCATTCATTGGGGGCATCATTGGATCATTGGCTTGGGTTGACTCTGATACCAGAGTTAGAAATGGATATTTGGCTCATTCCTCCCTTAAAATGCCTTATAAGGGAGATGGTTGCCTCACTATTTAAAGTGGCTCGTGCCACTATCTTCAATTCAATGTGGGACACTTCAATAGTGAGAATCGAGTATGAGTTTATTGAATTTGTAGCCAATGATAGTTGTTAACCTTATAAAAACTCACAAAAACAAAGGTAAAAAGTATTGCCCTTGATGGTAAAATTTAACGGCCGTTCTTATCCTCATCCACACAAAACCCACGAAAAATAGAAATTGCAGCTTCAAACTCAATCCCCAACTCCGCCACACCTACAATGGCGTTATCTCCCGCGCTATTGCACTCCACGGCGTCGGCATTTCATGGCCAGTTCTCCGTCCGGCTTCCGTCCGTCAACTTCTCCGGTGTTCGCTCCGGCGGTCTCTCCGTCAAGGCGTCGTCGGTCGTCCTGGTCGAGAAAACCGAAGCCGAGAAAGTCAACCGGCTCAAGACCACTTACATCGAGAAAATTGTGCCGTTGCTCAAAGAAGAGTTCAATTACACCAATGTTCATCAGGTAAATGCAGTGCAATTCTCGAGTTTCTGTCGAATTTTGGCTGATTGTTTTAGTTTAAGGTGTTCCAGGTACTAGTGATTTCTGTATTCGTGTGCGTGACTAGTTCAATTTCGAGAACCGACAATGCGGCTGCTAATTTATATCTGAATGTGTAGGAATTGGTAAATACAATGGTTAAATAATTAGCTAGCCATTTGATGTATGAATATCTGTGTTCGGAAATTTATTCTGATTCATATATTGATATGTTTGGCTTCTTTCAACAATTCATGCTCACGCTTGTTAGTTTCTTATTGTGCAAAGCTAAACACGGATCATCAACTTTCATGAATAGATTTCAGTAAAACTGACTATGAAAGGATCGTTGAGCATGGCTGGCAATTGAGTTTTGAGGGATTTTGAATACTCGTAGAGCACAACTTCCGATCCAATTATGTTACATTTCTGTATTTATAGAAAATCGGGTAAAAGTCATAATCTATTCAGATGATGCTATTCAGTGTGTTTAAATCTTCTTACTGCTGTTGATAGATTTGTAAGAACGGTAATTTTGACCAAGGCACCATTGAAAGCTGATGTTAGAAATTTAGATTATTCTTTACATTTAGGGTGCTTTTCTGATCTTATCCTGTGAATGTACAGGTCCCCAAAGTCCAAAAGATTGTGGTGAACTGTGGAATTGGAGAGGCTGCCCAAAATGCGAAGGGTTTGGATGCAGCTATGAATGATTTGGCACTTATTACTGGGCAAAGGCCGATCAAGACAAGAGCAAAGAAGGCCATTGCCACATTTAAGATTAGAGAAGGACAACCCCTTGGGATCGCTTGCACCCTAAGAGGCAGTGTAAGATATTATTCCCATTGCATCACTCCTTTCTCTCCTCGAGTGTTTGTTTGTACGCCATAAAAGTTATAAGAGATTGACATGTTATATCATAGTGATTTATAGTGTTATTGGTATTCCAAGTAAAACTGACTGACCTAGTGGCAAACAGAGGTACTAGATAAAAAAAACAAGGGTTGTGGAGTTTGAGGTGCTTGTGCACCTGGTTATCGTTTACTTTTACACGAAATATGAAGATATATGGCATAATAAATGATGATAAAAGGTACAATATATCTGTCTAGTCCAACCGACCTTGTTTGCTCCTACTGAATGTAGAATGCATGTTAGAAACTAAACACTTAGTGCTCCAATTAGGGTTGTCACAGGAAAAGGCACGAGTGGTTATGAAAATAAATGTCACATTCTTGCCTTTTTTCGGGGCATCATGGATCTATTGTGGTATGTCTTGGAACAATGGCAATTAAAGGACCGAAGTTCTTGGATCCTTAGCTACCTGGACCGCAGCCATTCTTAGGAGGAGTGAGGACTTATAAGTTCTGGGACGATGACAAACCACCTGATGGTAATCGGTGTCATCACCTGGATAATTGCCTTTGTGTGTCTTGTTGCCTATGATATTTCACCTGTTGTAAAGCTATGAAAGAAATACCACATTTGAGCTAACCATCGACTCTCCCCTTTAACTTCATTTGTTTTCGACAGGTGATGTACTCTTTTCTTGATCGGCTCATCAACTTGGGACTTCCTAGGACGCGTGATTTTCAAGGGGTGAGCGCCAATAGCTTTGATGGAAATGGCAACTACAGCATTGGCTTCCGCGAGCAGACTGTGTTCCCAGAGCTCAGTTTCGACCTACTTGGCAAGCCGAGGGGAATGGATGTTTGCATTGAGACAACAGCTAACACGGACAAAGAAGCTCACAGATTGCTGGCTCTCATGGGAATGCCTTTTAGAGAAGGTGCTGGTGGCGGCGGTGCTCCAACCATAATGCGCAAGAAGAAGCTCAAGGCTCATCACTTTGACTCGAAATCGAAAGCAAGGTCAAAGCAGAAGACCAAGAAGAGATAAGAACTCTTTTCTTGTTCTTGAACTTTTTTGTATTTATGTTAGAAACGATGATGATTTTGAGTTTCTGGTTGGAAATTCATGTTGTTGTTTTTTGTTCTTGTGAAGTCAACTGATTCTTGATATTTCGTAATTATATTCTGATGTGATATTTTCCGACACTTGAAGTCTTGCATGGCGTTAAGGAAACCTAGCTCAAGCGATAAAATTGAGGCATTAAAGTCTCTTTCTTACAAGAGGTCATTGATGAGTTTCATCGATGTAGTGTGAATTTTATTTATTTGATTAAGAGATTATAAATTTAAAAAAAATAGGGTTAATGCCGTGAAAAACCATGAACTTCGGTGCGATTTCAAAACTTTCCATGAACTATTTTTTTTAGGGTTAATTGCCGAAAAAACCATATACTTTTTCGAAAATTTGAACACAAATCCATGAATTGAAAAATTCATTGCAATTTTCTCCCGCGTCCATTTTCCGACGATCTCTGATGGAGCTCTGATCCAACGTAGCTGCCACATAACCTTAATTTTCCACTTCACCTAAACGCAAGGCAGCCAGAGCTGACCAAAGTAGTCAAAGCTGCCTTGGTCAGCTCTGCTCTGGCGAGGCGGGCAAAACTTCAAGATCCACCAGCTCTGCTCTGCAAGCTCTGCTCTGTTAGTTCTACTCTGCTCAGCTCAGCTATGCTCTTCTCAGCTCGGCTAAGCTCTGTTCTGCTCAGCTCTGCTAAGAGCAGATCTGCTCTGCTAGCTCTGCTCTGATCAGCTCTGCTAAGCTCTGCTCTGCTATTCTCTGCTATGCTAAGCTCTGCCAGCTCTGTTCTGCTAAGCTATGCTTTGCTCAGCTCTGCTAAGCTCAGCTCTTCTCTGTCAGCTCTGCTCTGCTATGTTAAGCTCTGATATTCCAGCTCTGCTCAGCTCAGCTCTGCTAAGCTCGGCACTGCCAGGTCTGCTCTGCTCAGCCCTGCTAAGCTCAGCTCTACCAGCTCTGCTCTACTCAGCTCTGCCAGCTCTGCTCTGCTAAGCAGAGCTGTGAAGACACATATGCAACAATCTCCACCTTTTTAAACCATCTATCATCAATCAAACACAAAACCACTTCTCCAAACAGCAAACCGATAACTCCATTATATATTCAACTAAGAGAATGAACTTATCCCCATGCAAAACTCAACCATGTAAACTCCACCAATTCTCAACATTACAGAGTATTCCATCTGCTCGATCTCTCCTCAAATTGTTGGAAAAAAAAAAAAAAAAACTCCACCTTAACTCTAGTGGTATCATAGTCAAAATATAAGAATCATGGGATCTACTCAGTTCTCTCTTAAATAATATATAGTCACCAGCTGCCAACAAGATGCTCCATCCAAGAATATACAGCAACACAAGAGAACCGTAGCTCCAAGTCTCTCCACCGGACTTATGCTTCTTTTCATCTCCTTTCCGTGCATCTTCCACTGCATTCTTGACCTCTTGATTCTCCAGTTAATCAACTCCATCAACTCTTCAAGAACTATCTCTTTCACCGAGAAACACTCGTGATCAATAATCTTTAATCTTATAACATGACACTCTCAAGGATCCAAGAAAAAAACCAGCCTCAGCTCTGCCCATCGGCCATCCGATGACAGAACAAGCTTCTCCAAAACTTCAGAGATGAGTAACAAGGGACTACAACGACAAATGGCCGTGGACTCACTTCACCGCGCCAACGGGCTGAGAACACCCTTCACCGCACCGTCAGGACACTCGGACCAAAACGACAACTGCTTGGCCGTCCAACGCCATCTCCGTTACTCTTTTACTTCCACAAAAGAATTGATCGAGTTTCGAAAAGCAGACCCGAGATCTCAATCCCTCTCTTGCTCGTAACCAGCACGTACTACTCTCATTCGTACTGCTTTCTCTCTTTTCCAGATTCCTTACCAAATCCACATCTTCTCTGAAAATAACTTTCTTAAACTTCTTTTCTTCGCATCCAATTTCAGAATTGCTGCACCAAGAAATCTTTATCTTGATTCCCATAAGGTTCTTGCGGTGAAAACCTCTTACTTGAATATTGTTGTTGCTAACCATCCGATCAGCCGCGCTAGCCAAAGCTTTCCGGCAGCCAACTCCGTCTAGAAATCCATCACCGGCGAACCCCTTAAAGCACCCGCACCGATACGCCAACGTCTCGCCTCCGTGGAACGGCGGTGAAACAGGAACGCACCTAGCATTCCTAGAGCACCGGCAATTTCCGCGGAGCCACCACCCCACGATATCACCGAGAAGAGCGATCTGCATTCGCTCCTCGTGAGATTCTCATTATCGATCTGTCAGATCGACCTTCTTCCGCCTTCCCTGCGAATCTCACCTTTCACCATGGCAATTTTCTTTTCTTTACGTTAGAAATCTTTTCGATTAGAAATTGCTGCCTCTCCGATCAAATTTCCCCAATCGGTCTCTTCGATTGATTTTCTTCGCCGCGATTCAATCAGTCGCAATCTTTGCCGTCGACATCCTTGAATCTATGCGCCGATCTTCGTCTTTCCACAGACGGCGCCACTTGTTGAGCAAATGATCGGCGTTCACAATAGATCGAAGAAACTGGTACAAAAGAAAATGAACGGAGAAGAAGAACGCAAGGTTTTTTACGTGGTTCGGCAATGTGCCTACATCCACGGAGGGGATCAATAGATCATTCACTATCAAGAAATTGAGAATACATATACAAATGAGAGCTTCAAACTCATAGCAATGGTGTTGCCGCTCTCTCTCTCTCTCTCTCTCTCTCTCTCTCTCTCTCTCTCTCTCTTTGTGTGTGAGTTAACTCTGACTCTGGCGACTGGACTCTAACTCTGCATCAGACGACAGAAATCCCTCTTCTCCACCAGAGTAAAACACCACTCTTCATCAGAGTGTACTAGCTCGATTATGAACTTACAAAATCATTAACAACAAATCTCCACCTGATTTCTAAGCCAATAATCGACAGCAACAACTAACTCCAGTTCTTCCTCCGAAAACACTTTACTTCTGTATCAGACCTTAAAACAGCAGATTCACCAACTCAAGGCAATGCTCAAACTTAGCAGTAGGCAAAGCTTTAGTCAGTGCATCAGCTGCATTCTCCTCTGTCCCAACTTTTTCCATCTTCACTAATCCTTGTTCCACTATATCTCTTATAAAATGCATTCTGACATCAATATGCTTGGATCTCTCATGAAACGTTTGGTGTTTCATAAGATACAAAGCACTTTGACTATCACACTTCAAAATTACAGAGCTTTCCTCAACGCCAAAACCATGCACTAAACCTTTGAGCCACACAGCTTCCTTGACAGCTTCTGTTGCAGCCATGTACTCTGCTTCAGTGGTTGATAATGCAACTACAAATTGTAGTGAGGACTTCCAACTAACAGTTGACCCAAAGAGTGTGAAGATGTAACCAGACTGAGATCTCATGTTGTCTAAATTAGCAGCATAATCAGAGTCAGTATAGCCCATTAGAAAAGGCTTACTGATATCTTCCTTCCTCTGGAACAATATAGCTCTATCTGCACTGCCTTTTAGATACCTCAGCACTTTCTTGAGAGCTTCCCAATGCTCACTTCCAGGATCCACCATATACCTACTCATTACACTCACAGCTTGTGCAATGTCTGGCCTAGTGCAGACCATCGTATACATCAAGTTTCCCACCAAATTTGAGTAAGGTATTTTCTCCATTTGGTGTCTCTCTGCATCATTCTTTGGTTTCTGGTTATCTGAGAGTTGAAGATGAACAGCCAGGGGCACTGTGACAGCCTTTGACTCATGCATATTGAATTTTCTTAACACCTTCAATATGTAATCCTTTTGACATAGCCACAGTTTTCCAGCTTTCCTGTCTCTCAAGATATCCATTCCAAGAATCTTTTTAGCTACACCAAGATCTTTCATTTCAAACTCTTGATTCAAACCATCTTTGATAGCTTTGATTTCAGCCTTATCTTTGCTAGCTATTAGCATATCATCTACATATAGTAGCAAATATGCAACAGTGACTTCATTCATTTTTTTCAGATAAACGCAACTGTCATATGCAGACTTTGTAAATCCCATTAATTCCATATGCTCATCAAACCTTTTGTACCACTGCCTTGAACTTTGTTTGAGACCATACAAACTTTTCTGAAGTAAACACACCTTATTGCTTGTCTCTGGATGTATAAACCCCTCTGGCTGAACCATATGGATCTTTTCCTCTAACTCTCCATGTAGAAAGACAGTTTTAACATCCATATGTTCAAGCTCCATGTCAAATTGAGCTACAACTGACAGCATCACTCTAATGGAAGTATGTTTAACCACGGTGAGAAAACTTCATTGTAATCAATTCCCTCATTTTGAGTAAAACCTCTTGCCACCAATCTTGCTTTATACCTGGTCTGCTCTTTCCCAATAACCTCAACCTTTTTCTTGAAAATCCATTTGCAGCTTACTAGTTTCTTTTTCAATGGTTTTGAAACTAGTATCCAGGTACCATTCTTTTCAAGAGAAATCATCTCCTCCTTCATGGCTGAGAGCCATTGCTCTCTTTCTGGTCCCTTCATGGCCTCTGCATAAGACTTGGGCTCCTGATATTCCAGCTCCTCTGCAATGCTGAGAGCAAAGTATATCATTTCCGCTTGATTGTATCTCTGAGGTGGCTTGATCTGCCTCCTTTCTCGATCCCTTACTAGTTGATATGAACTCAGATTTTCAGAGCTGCTCCCAACATTTTCACCATCTGTAACTTGTTGAGAGATTTCAGTAACTCCACCTGATTCATTATCTGTAGAGTTTTTATCAAGCAACTCATCCAACAGGACCAAATCATTTTCAGCTTCCTTCTCTGAACCAGATCCTTCTTTATATGGCATGAGAGCTTCATCAAAGACATATCTCTGTTGATGTACACCCTCCTCATTCCAGGTTCAATGCACCACAATTTATACCCCTTTACTCCCTTGGGGTAGCCCAACATCACACACCTTAAGGCTCTTGGTTCAAGTTTCTCTTGTCTGACATGTATGTATGCTCTGCACCCAAAAGTTTTTAAGTGTGAATAGTTGGATGTGGAGCCATACCATAGCTCATCTGGGATTCTGAAATCAATTGCGGATGAAGGAGATTTGTTGATCAAATAAGCTGCAGTAAGAGCAGCTTCTGCCCAGAATCTCTTGGGCAACCCTAAATCAAACAACATGCATCTTATCCTTTCAAGGATAGTCCTGTTCATCCTCTCAACTACCCCATTCTGTTGTGGAGTGCCTGGGACTGTCTTGTGTCTCTTAATTCCCTTGCCAAAGCAGAAATCATTGAACTCCTTTGACACAAATTCTAAACCATTATCAGTCATCAAACACTTCACCTTGGTTGACTTTTCAGTCTCCACCTCATTACACCATACTTTGAATTTCTCAAAAGCTTCAGTTTTATCTTTTAAGATAAAAATCCACAGTTTCCTTAAGTAATCATCCATTATGGACATATAATATCTCTCTTTTCCAAGACTCTCAGTTTGTGTTGGCCCCCACAAATCAGAATAAACATAATCCAGAGGAGCTTTAGATGTATGTTTACCTGTTTCAAATGGCAGTCTCATACTTTTGCTTAGAATGCATTGTTCACACATGTCCACCTTGAATGGAATTGAATTGCTGATCTTGTTCTGTTTCAGCAACTGATTGAGCCCCTTTTTCTCCAACATGAGCCAATCTTTTGTGCCACAAGATTGATTCATCCTTCTTCATGGAGTCAGATTGACCTATGATGGCTTCAGCTTCTAAGTAATACAACCCGTTCCTCCTCATCCCCTTCAGAATAACCTTGTTGTCTTTGGTGACAACAACTCCACCTTTTACAGATTTCCATTCATACCCCTTCATTTCAAGAGATCCAAGGGATATCAGACTCCTTTTCAGACTGGGAATGTATCTTACTTCCACCAATGTTCTGATGGTGCCATCATGTAATCTAAACCTTATGCTCCCCTTTTCTTTGATTTCACAGGTCTGATTATTTCCAAGAACAATTGTCCCTTCCGATTGATAATGTAAATCAGTAAACCAACTTTTAACTGGGCACATGTGGAAAGAGCAACCTGAATCCAGTATCCATTGGTCATCTAAATCACCTTGCATCACATTCAAAGCCTCCGCAGTGTTACACTGTTCTTGCTCTTTGGGCTCTTGCTTCTTAGTAGTATTAGACTGCTTTTGGCTCCTTTTCCAAATATTGCAGTCTCTTTTCCAATGGCCCGGCTTCTTGCAGTGATAGCAAGTTTGAACATCATCATCAGAGTTCTTGTTTCCCTTTTCCTGTTTCCCCTTCTTGAAATCCTTCTTGGGTTTCTTGGTTTTTGCACCCTTCTGTTTTACAGTTAAACCCTTACCAACAGCCTCTTTCTTGTGAGATGATGTTGATGATGCCCTATGCAATTCCTTGGATTTCAGAGCATACTGAACCTCATCCACTGTGATGTCACTTTCTCTCCCATACAGCATCGCATCCTTGAGTTGATCATATGAACTTGGGAGAGCATTGAGTAGGATAATAGCTTGATCCTCATCTCCTATTCGAACATCTACATTCTCAAGATCATCAATGATCTTATTGAATGCCTCAAGTTGATCATCAATAGATTTTCTATCCAAGATTATGTAGGAGCACAAATTTTTGCTTCAAGAATAACCGATTCGCAAGCGATTTTGTCATATAAATCACCTCCAATTTTGCCCAGACCGCCGCTGCAGATTTCTCCCTAGCCACCTCCCTCAAAACCTTATCACCAAGGCATAGAATGATCAGGCTGTGGGCTCTCTCACGCATCTCTGCTTTCTTGAGTTCTGGCTCCGCAGCTGCCGTGATTTTCTCCTTTGAATCAGAATCCTTTGCAGCCGATGATGAAGATTCATCATCCTCTCTCAGAGCCGCCGCTAAACCTTGCTGGTAAGCAATGCGCGCATCTTTATGCGCCATAACCCAAAATCATTTTTCTGCGTAAACTTCTCGGTCTCGATTCGTGGCATCGACATTTCTGCGTCGGTTGTGGATCTCCCTTCCCACATACGGTGCCACTTGTAAAGAAAAACGACGAGAAAATGCGATACACAAAGGAATTACGTGGTTCAGGTTGAAACCCTACATCCACGGGACCAAGAACACGGAGCTTCTGTTATTGATTCACAAATTGAGAAATTACAAATATTACAAGTGTTAGAGTATGAGACACACGATCGCTCGTTTTATAGCAAACTTAGAATACACGAACGAAAAAACAGACTTCAAAATTCAGCTCTGCTATTGAGCGCTGACTTCATCTCTGCAAGTGAATTATGACTCTGACTCTGTGAGTGAACTCTACCCGGGCTACTCTGACCCTGACTCTGGACTCTGACTCTGGGTGTAAACTCTGACTCTGGTCTTGTGAGTTAACTCTGACTCTGGCTCTGTGAGTTAACTCTGACTCTGGCGACTAGACTCTGACTCTGCATCAGACGACAGAAATCCCTCTTCTCCACCAGAGTACAACACCACTCTTCATCAGAGTGTACTAACTCGATTATGAACTTACGAAATCATTAACAACAGTATAAATAAAAAATATCATCTTATTTGAAAAAAAACAAATTAAAAAAAAATGAATTAAATAAGGATGGTGCATGAATAGTACAAACTAAATGAATTTCTACAACCTTTACTTTAGAATTTATTATCCAATTGTCAAACTTCATGAAACACAAAGCTCTTCCAAATAAAGGGGAAAAGCTTTAGAATTTCTCCAGCTTTTACTGGGTAGAAACAGATGGAGGAAGAAGAAAAAGAAGCCGAACAAAAAGAAAGAAAGAAAGAAGGGAAAAAATGAACAAAAACAAAAAAGAAATGAAAAAAGTTGAATAGACAAAAAAAAGAGTATATGAATAGGAGTAGGAGTAGGAGTAGTATTTTTTATATTTTAATTATGTTTTGCAATTTTATATATATATTTCAAAAATCAATAAAAAAAATGGAAATTAATTGGATGATAGAATTGTCTCTTTTCTATAAAATTAACTATAATTAGTATAATGTAAAAATACATTTAAATAATTCATATATCCAAGGGAGTTTAAAAAAAATGAGTTTAGTAGAATAATATTGGGCAAATAGCGTCAAGATCCCTATACTTTCCCCGTTTTCGCATATTTCCCCTGACTTTAAAATTTTGCGATAGAATCCTTGAACTTAAATCCCGTTCACGTTTCTCCCTTAAAATTGGCCGGCGATTTAAGTAATGCTGACATGGAGCCCGGAAATCCACGTAGGATTAAATTCCGGCGTAGTAAGCGACGTAGTTTTACTTAATAACGTGAAACGTCGTCGTTTTATCCTTATTTAGGGATTTAAATGTCATCCAACATAGAAATTTAGGGAAAAATTGAATTCTTACGCAAATTAGGGTTGTTCTTGAGAACAAAAAAAAACACCAAATCCATGTCCTTATCTTCATCATTCCGGCAGAACTTCAGCCACAAGGGGCGAGTAATATGTGGCCATGGACTCCCAGCTTCAATGATGATTGTAATGGCATCACCAAGAATATATGGTTTATCACTGTCGTTCCTCAAGTCAAGAGATTTTGATGGCGGGCGTGGGGCTGACGCAAAATACTTGTTTTGGTTTGGGTTCAAATTAACAAGAGTGAGAGCGAGAGAGGTTTTGTGTTCGCCGCCGGTGACCCGCGACACCAACGGCACCAGAATCTCCAAAACTCGGAGGACTTCGGTTGAGAGCAAGCGGCGCGACTCCATAGTGCTTCTGAATGAGAGGATCCGACGTGAGCACTGCAAATAGGCTTATTTAATTTAGGGATAAAACGGCGCCGTTTTGGGGTTCATTTAATGACTCAGCACAAGCTTCGCCACATAGGCGACACGTCATTGCATTAGTTGCCGGAAAATGTCAAAATTGCGCATCGGATCAAAGGTTAAGGATTCTATCGCGAAATTTTAAAGTCAGGGGAAATATGCGAAAACGGGGAAAGTATAGGGATTTTGACGCTATTTGCCCAATAATATTTGTATACTAATATACAATAATTTTATATATTTTTTTACTAGGGAAAAGGAAATCACTCGGTTGATGATTTGGGAATTCTAGAAAATGTGGATAGATTTATTCTGTTTTGGCAATAGTTCCGGCAATCGTCGGTGGATGGTGTTTAAAATTCAGGATTTTCGGCAATAGTTTCTTCTTCTTCTTCTTCTTCTTCTTCTTCTTCTTTGTTTGTAGAAAAGAAAATGAATTCATTTTTTAACAATGAGTTGGATTTTTCCTAAAAAAAATAATAATAAGTTGGGTTTAAATAAAGCAGTTAATTCAAATTTATCTCCATATGCATTATGAATTCCCATCATCATTTCCAATTAAAAAAATGAATTTAATTTCCATCATTTTTTGTATATTATTAATTTAATTTTGGGTTAATTGCCGAAAAAATCATATACTTTTTCGATTTTTGATTTTTTCCCATGACAAAAAAAATCTGAACAGAAATTCATGAATTGAAAAATTAATTGTAATTTTCCCCCGCGTCCATTTTCCAGCGATCTCCGATGGAGCTCCGATCCAACATGGCTGCCACTTAACCTTAATTTTCCACCTCACCTAAACCCAAGGTAGCTAGAGCTTACCAAAGCAGCCAGAGCTGCCTTGGTCAGCTCTGCTCTAGCGAGGCGGGTTGAGCTCTGCTCTGGCAGGGCGGGCAGCTCTGCTCTGGCGAGGCGGGTTGATCTCTGCTCTGGCAGGGCGGTCAGCTCTGCTCTGACGAGGCGGGTTGAGCTCTGCTCTGGCAGGCGGTCAGCTCTGCTCTGGCGAGGCGGGTTGAGCTCTGCTCTGGCAGGCGGTCAGCTCTGCTCTGGCGAGGCGGGCTCTGGCAGAGATGTCCCTGGTATTGCTAAGCACAGCGCTGATGAGTATTACAGTCCTCATCAGAGCAGATTTTTGAGGGCATTCCATTTCCAGATTTTGAGCCATTAAAATCTACAAACCAACATTTTGGGACATTTTGCTCGACGAATTCGAGCTTCCAGTTAGGTTTTGGGACATTTTGCTCGACGAACCCTAATCGACGAACCGTATGCTTAGACGAACCCTAAGCTTCCACGAACCCTAAGCTTCAGATTTTGTAATTCAATTGTCAAAAAACCATAAAACGGCGTCGTCTCATTCAATTCCCGGCGATGACACGCTGGAAATTCGATTGCCACCTCGGATTCAATTTGGGGAAAAAATGGACGCGGGGGAAAATTTCAATTAATTTTTCAATTCGTGGATTTCTGTTCAGATTTTTTTTGTCATGGGAAAACATAAACATTGTACAGATGTTGGTCTTCAAATTCAATTTGGTGCTTCAAGTACTGCACAAAATTACACAAATACAGGTTGTTATTATCAATATGTATATGAGTAAAATAAATATGTGTGGCAGAAAATTCTTACGCAGCCAGCTTTTTTCTTATGCACAATGATAGTGTTTTTTGTCCGATTGAAGGAGATAATGTACTCATCACCGTTCACCAATGGGATGTTGCGTGCAAATTCGGACCATTTTTCAGCCAGTTCATGAATGTAGTTGGGTGGACGTCTTTTCACCAATTTCATTTCCCACTTTTTTTTTGTTGCCTTTATATTGATCTGTCATTGATTTTTTCTGCTCTAGACATTCTTCTTTCACAAAGTTTTTGCGCAGTACCTGTATAATATGTGATATACGTTAGTATATCATTTTTGTGCAAATTTGCTTTGATAAATTCAGCTATAAGTAGTTTTTCTTACCAGTCTGCAACGGTTAGAGTTGTTGAATTTGAAATCAAAGTAAGGACCAACCTCAGATTCAGTTTCTGCAAATTATATGATTAATGTATTTTCTAACTGGGGTTAATAGCCGAAAAATACACGAACTTTCACCGAATTTGCATATTGCACATGACCTTCAAAAATAGCCCCATAATACACCACCTTTTAATTTAATTGCAAATTGCACATGCGTTGACCAACACATTAATCTCTGCTGATGTGGCTCCCGGAATTTTCCTACGTGGACGACCGGCGTTCAATTAATACGACGTCGTTTTGTAGTTATATTTAACGCTCAAAACAACGTCGTTTTGAGTGATTATAACTATTAAAAAAATCCCAAAATCTGCAAACCACCGCCACCGCCTGAAACCAGCCACCACCGCCTACATCCAACCACCACCACCCCAATCCACCACCACCGCCTACATCCAACCACCACCACCCCAATCGAACCCTGAATCCAGCCACCCCAATCCACCACCACCACCTACATCCACCACCCCAATCGAACCCTGAATCCACCACCACCGCCTACATCCACCACCCCAATCGAACCCTGAAGATGAATCCTCAGATCTGCACACGAACCTAGGCAGCCGCAGCCGCAGCGGAGGAGGGTTTTCAGGGGCGCCCGCGGAGGAGGATGAAGGAGATGATGGTTTGAAGAGGAACCTAGGGAGAATCCTTAGATCTGCACACGAGCCCAGATCTGGTGCGCCTCTCGCTAGGCAGCCGCAGCGGATGAGGGTTTTCAGGGGCGCCGGCGGAGGAGGATGAAGGAGATGATGGTTTGAAGAGGAACATAAGAGAAGAAGAATTTCAGAGAGGAGAAGAAGAATTTGAAGAGGAACAGAGAGGCGGAGGAAGAGGGCGTGGAACGATGGCCAATCGCCGGTCCTCGTCGGCCCCTCGGCAGCGACGACGGTTCCGGAGGCAGCAGAGGCGGCGCCGGAGGTTAGGGCGACAGAGGCGGATCTGTCGCGGAGGTGAGAGGTCGGAGCAAGCATCTGGAAAGAGGCGTCTTCAATTTTGTTTTTTTCAATTTTGTTTTTTTTGTTTTTTTTTAAATATTAAGAGTAATGCCATGTCAAAAAAAAGTGTGTATTGTGGAGCTACACGTGTAAAAAAATCCACGTGTAATGCCATGTATGTTAAATATTGTCCACGTCATCGCCGGTCAAACTTAAAAGTGATCGGAACTTTCACCGTGTGCAATTTGCAATTAAATTAAAAGGTGGTGTATTCTGGGGCTATTTTTGAAGGTCATGTGCAATATGCAAATTCGGTGAAAGTTCGTGTATTTTTCGGCTATTAACCCTTCTAACTGCAAATAATGTATAAGGATAGAGTAATTAGTTAACTTACTGATAGAAACCGCATGTGCCATTTGTGAAGGTTCGGCATCTAAAATGAAATAAACATGAAATTTTTTGTACATATTGTAATTCATCAGCTCTATGATATAATCATATTTCTCTTACCATTGTTCGAAGCTTTGCGCTTTTGTCTACCCTCTTTGTCGTACACAACAACAAGCAATCGTTTTGGAGCAGTGAGGTGCAATAAAACATAATCATTTCGAGTTAGTTTCACAGTGTGTAAGAATTTCTTCACCTTTCCTAGGTACCAAATTTTCTTACTTCTTGATCTCTTTTCATATCTCAATATGGTGATTTTCCAGGAGCAACCACAACCAATTCTTAAGTTCACGTACTTATTCAAGAGGTGTGCATTCTCTTTCACAAATTCGTTAGGAATTATTTGAATATGTGCACAAAGAAGATAATAGTTAGAACTTAGAAGTTAATCTAAAATGGGCTTCATACGAAAAATGATAATGATGATAGATTATATTTAATACCAGGATTCCTCGCTTTTTTATCTCGGGATAATTGTATTGTAGCTTGATTAGAATCGATGGTGAATCCATTCTTCAAATACGATCATATAACACCAATTAGAAAGTGGCAAAATCATGTAACAAATATATTGGGAAAAATATCCAATATTTACCAAAATCAGGTAATAAATATATTGGGAAAAATAAGGCAAAATCAGGTAACACAAATACGATGCATTTTCTTCTGTAAAATCCAAACAAAGAAATATATTAACGAAGAGGTGAAATCAAAATGCAATTGTAGATATGAACAATGAAACGTTGAACCTGGTGAAACTCTTGGTTGTTGCTTGTGATTTTGGTGACCTCAGTGAATGTGTGTTGATGAAGAAGACTTTGAGTGAAGATGGAAGAAGACTTTAATTTGGGTGGCCTCGGTAATGGTTTGTGAAGAAGAACAATGAATTTTGTTCTTTCTTGGTAGTAGTGAACTTAATTACTTAGTACCAACCACATTTGGTTAGTAAATTTACTATATTGAAGTAAATTCGAAAAAGGAATATATATTTGTTATTGAAGTGTATCTGTATTTGAAAATAATTGTTTATGCTTGCTACTTAATAAATTTTCGTGATTAAAATATATATTGAAGTATATATGTGTTATTTGGTACTTAATAATTTTTTGTCATTAAAATTTTTATAGATGGTGTGTAACATTATAGTTTTACATTTCAAAAAATTTAAATATTGAAGCTTAAATTATTTATTTGATTGATGAGTCTAATTATATAGTTTTTTTAATTCACAAAACAAAAATTTCATTATATGTTAGTTTGATTTACTATTTAATTTTTTTTACTAATAAGGCTAATTATATAATTTTCAAATAAATACATAATAGTATAATTATTATTTATTTAATATAATTACATAATAGCCCAATTTCCTTGAGGCCAATTGGGTAGTCCAATTCGTTTGATGCCAACAAAGGAAACAGTTTGAATCCAATTTGCTTGAGCCTAATTAAGGATTTTATTGATGAAGCTAAGAAATAACTTTTTAATTTCTAAAAACTTTAAATTTATTTATTTCGTTCAAAGCTCAATAAAATAAATTAGTAGTACACTTTTTTTTCTGTTTAAATTATTTTTTTTGTGGCTCATTTTTTTATATAACTTATTTTTGTTGTGGCGCATATGAACAATAAATATATATGAGCTTAATTAAGCCATATATTCAATACAATACTTCTGAATGTAATGTAAATTATCAATTTTGTTTAATTTCTCTGTATACATTACAATATTTCTCTGTAAATTATCAAAAAAAAAATTAGAATCCTATAGTACTTCTACTATACATTATAAATACGTAAATTATTCGCCCGGGTTTAATACTAGTTATGTACACTGCACACCATCTAATTAAGACATGGGGCTAAAAAAAGTAAAAATAAAATAAATCGAAGCCTTGCAATTATAAATATTGAGCATCTCAAATACTGAACCAAAAAATCGTATATTTCAATGATGAACTAAAGTGAGACAAATTTCTACTTGAAATCTACAAGCAGATCTCTCTCTCTCTTTCTGTAGCCTCTGGATGGTTAAGAAGAAAAAAACAGATCCAAAAGCAAACCTGATTCTGATAAAATCCTTCACACTTGGGGAGTCTTAAGGACAGGAAATGCTATAACATCGCGTATACTGGCAGAGTTCGTCAGCAGCATCACGAGCCTGTCAATACCGATGCCCTGAAAAACACACAACGCCTTCAACATCTCAACATTACACTATTACTTTCAAGAGTTGTCATTATGCAGTCATTATACGAATTTATCGAAAAGAAGAGTACCATTCCAGAAGCAGGAGGCATCCCATACTCCAGCGCTGTCAAAAAATCTTCGTCAATACTCACATCATATGCATCGTCATCACCATCAACCTTCTTGCTTTTATCTTCTGAGACCAAAGCTGCATTCTTTTTCTTATGCTGCCTCACTTGCTCTTCCAACCGCTCTCGCTGCAACCATATTCAATTATGTACACCCTAATGGTAATAATCGTGGAGATATTGATAAAGGCTAAAGAATTCTAAACACCAGCGCCTAAAAGCATATCACAACTCTGCTGCTGTACCTGATCCAAAGGGTCAGTCAACTCAGAGAAAGCATTGGCCATCTCTCGGCCACATACAAAGAGCTCAAATCTCTCTGTCAAGCCTGCGTGTCTGAAGGTCGTATCAAGAGTAAGTACTCAAGAACATGTTCTGTGTTTGCATACAGATAAATGGATAAAAAAGGCCCGTGTAAGCTTAAGCACCTTCTATGTGGTTTGGCCAGCGGTGATACTTCGAGGGGGTAGTCCAAGACAAAAGTGGGTTGCAATAGCTTTGGTTCTACCACCAACTCAAATACCTGCAAAGCAGAGTAGATTTTGAGCTCAGAAACTCAGTATAAAATATTGTACACATAGAGCTGTTCTCGCAAAAATAATATTTAGTTTGATCAACCTCATTTAGAACATGACCGACAGATGGACACGCTTCTATTGAAGTTTTGTTCTGATTATCACCACCAGCATTGAGCGTCCGCAGAGCAACTTCTTTGGCAGCCGCAAGGTCATCATCGAACTTGGTGAAATCAATCCCTGTTGCTTCTTTCACAAGATTGTGCATCGTCTCCCTCCTCCAAGGTCTTTCCAAGGATATCTCTACACCCTGCGTCCAAATTGAAGAATCATTTTATTACAAAACAAACATAATATGCTTGTTTAGATGCAACTAAAACAAAACGCAAGAAACGCAGAAGAAAGGGAAATGGAGACAGGCCAGTTTACCTGATAATCAATGATAAGTTTCCCATTAACTGCAAGAGCAGAACGTGTTACGATATCCTCCGCCATATTCATCATGCTTTCATAGTCTGAATATGCCTCATACATCTAATCACCATCCAAAAACTACAACAAATTACGCATCCCCTCAATGGACTAGGAAATCTTTACAATGGAATTGGAGATCTAACTCGACTAAATCATAAGGCCTTCATTCCGGAAAACATTGAAGCAATTTTGAGGATTTCTTTACCTCAATGGTGGTGAATTCAGGATTATGACGAGTTGAAAGGCCTTCATTCCGGAAAATCCTTCCTATTTCATATACTTTTTCAAATCCACCAACCTGTCAATGTCAATCAAAGATGACTTATGACATGTTAATTGACAATGTTGTGATGACTAAGAAGAAGAATGGGGATGAAACCAAGCATTGGATACAATAGGAGAGTCAATATCTTCTGAACAAACCTCACCAGCATTCTCTTTAAATGGAGCTCAGTTGCGATTCGTAGATACATATCTTGCCCAAGAGAGTTATGGTATGTAATGAAAGGCCTAGCTTCAGCACCACCAGCTGCGCCCTATACACAAAATCAGCAAAGAACAAAATGTAGATTTTAAGCAAACTTGAGTGGAATGCATTTAGTGATGTACTGAACAAACTTTATTTCTCCTCAAAACTCTCTTGGAAGAAAATAAAAGAGAACCAAAAAGATGTTTAAAACAAAAAAAGTTACTAGGAAGTACAAAATGAAAAAATTATAGGGAGAAAAGGAGAGGGAAGGGGAAGAGAGATGAGTAGAAACGAAAAAAAAAAAATCAGAAAAATAATTAATGAAGACATATGTATGTGACACCACTATTGCATGAATTCTTAATACCTGAAGAACTGGAGTTTCAACTTCAATAAAACCAGCAGATTCTACTGTCTTCCGTATTTCTGATATTATCTACTCGGAGAAGGCTAAAGTTAGCACCTCACCAGGTGGAATTAGAAAACCATGCACATGGAAATCAGATAGAGAGAACAGAAGGAAAGATAACCTTAGCTCTGTTCCTAAATACATCAGCTACCTCAGGATTGGCAATCATATCTACATACCTTCAAGAAAAGAAACCAGGATTGAGTATCCATAAGCAAGATATCAGCAACAATCGTTAGAGTTAGGGATATGCAGATTTCTCCAACACCTAGACTATAAAAATAGGAGGTGGCTGCATGCTGAAGAATAGTATTTAGAGTTAGTTACCTTTACAAGAAGAAAGAATAATATGGGGAAATTATTGTGGTACCATTCCTATACTTTGTAATTACATCATAAATGGCAGAAAAAAAATACATGATGACATGAAGGAAAACATTTTGTCAGAATACCGAAACAAGAATAATTAAGAAAAACAAAACTACCATGATATGGAGTGAACAAACATAGTGGATAATATAGTAAGCACAAACTACAAGGCATTTTCATGGGTAACAGCCACAGGAAAGAAAGAGATAGTTTTACCTTTGGCGATAGCGCTTATCTATGTCTGTCAGGCCATGATATTTATCAGGCAAAGGAAGCAAAGATTTTGTAAGGATTGAGAATGAGGTCACACAAACAGACAATTCCCCTGCCAAAAGCAAGATAAAATTAGCTATCATGTATGGACGAGCTAATGAGATCACAAAAATTCTCCTAGTAGAAAATGAAATCTCTCCAAGTGTGGTTTGCTACTGGCATCATATAACTCCATCATGTTCAGTTGAAGCACTTGTTCAAAACTCATGTCTCCAAGTGATGATATCTTTAGACAACTCAAACCATAGCCTATATTACCATACAGATTGTGTATTTGACCATAGGCTAGATAGGGGGGCAACAAAACGTTCTGGTTCCATGACATATTCAAATATAAATAGAACAGTGATACTAAGAAAAGCATACCTTTTTCAGTGCGCTTAATTGAACCTTCTGCCCCTAAAATATCACCTATATCAACTAACGTCTTCAGATGTTCGAACTGGTCACTTAGTAGCCTTTCCTTCTCACAGTAGAGCTAAAAGCCAAAAGAAAATTCTTTACTAAACTTCATTTATAAAGTTCCAGACATTACCAATGACCTTGTAAAAGCAACTTGAACAGAAAACAATAAGGGGCCGTTTACTTTGAACGATTAATAAGATACATGATTGAGTATTTTTATCCCCATTACACTAGGATTTCTCCAATCCCACCCTTTCAATGGGATATGAATCAAGAAAAATTAGCTCAAAAGATAGGAATTATCAAGGGGCTTGGGATATCCCAAAGTTCCAATCCATCTTAGTAAACAATGGATTATCCTATACTATTTTTCTATCTAGGCTAATCCTTTAAAGCAAACGTCCCCAAAAGAGATGAGAACTAATATAATTTATATCAAACATCAGCAAACTAGCAAAGTATAAACAATATTTCAGACCTAAGGTTTCAGCAAAAATTGCTGATAAGCAGGGCTCCAATTGGCTCTTCAAGCACATTATTCGACAATATGACCAAAAACTATATTCAGGCAATGGAACGATAATTAAAGGAAAATCTAATCGACACCTTCAAAATTTTCAGCTTTCTAACATAATATTTCATGAGTAGCTACCTTTAAGATACTATGGCCACTAAGAGTTCAAAATGATCTAGTGAGTCGTACCAAAATAAATCAAGATATAAGCACTCACTGCCTCAATTTGCTTTGGCAATTGATCTAAGCATTTTGCATTCCTACAAAGATTTTTGAACTTTGTACTTATTGATCATATTAGTACCAGACTCTGCACATACCTGGATTGTTCCTGAGTCATCCCTCAATGTTAAAAATGCAAGCTTTCCAAAAGCTCTACGGGCCACAATTCTTCCAGAAATTGATACGCGATCACTTTCACTGGCCGCCTCCTCGCCATTTCCCAAATCCCTGTAAATCTCTTGGAGCTGATTCGCAGCATGAGTACGTCGCCAAGTATAAGCATACGCATCTAAGCCCTTGCTCCTCAGCTCTTCCACCTACAGATAGAAAAAACAGCTACTTATAATAATGATAGACAAAGGTCTTCACGTTCGTTTTCTCCAATCATTTGCAGCAAAGTAATTCATTTCACATTCAAGTGCAAATGCATACACACATACACACTATAGATAGATGAAAAGGCTCCACTTCACTATGTTCTTTCCTGGTCCAAGAGAATCCAAATTCACCATAGCCAACCAAAAAAAGAACAATGATCCAAATCAAAGCACGGTACACTTCTCTAAACCCTAACTAATCAACCTAAAACTTTCAAGTTTCAAGCAGGCAACACAAACCTATCCGAATTAACTGCATTACTACACATCAGCACGTCAAAGAAAATACCTTTTTAATTCGAATTGCACGAATAGCCTCTCTGTCGGACGTATTAGTTTGAGACGAAGAAGGCCTGCGGTTGCGACCACCAGCGACGGCGGCGGCGGCAGGCGAAGAAGAAGAAGAAGAGGAGGAGCAGCGGGTAGTGGAAACGGGTCGGGCATTCCTAAAGATGAAGTGGGTTTTGTTGAGTTTGGGAAAGGCGGCGAAGTGGAGCAGCTGCCTCAGTCTCATTGGGTGCAGGGCGCCCTCCATTTTCGATGCTTCGCCTTCCTCCGCTGCTTCTCTCTGTTTCAGCGCTTTGTTATCTAAAAATGACTCCTTTTTTTTCTATTTTCTTTTTTATTAGATATTAAGATAGGGTTAATTGAGCTCAGTTTTGGATTGTGGATGAAGCCAAAATATTCTATTGATAATCCATTATAAAAAAAAATGTTAACAATTGAAAATTATATACACATTTACAAGCTGTTGTATATGATTTTCTTTAGATATAAAATATAATGTCGTGTGGTTGTTTATATTTGCTATTCATAAAACTTGAATTATTGATACATAAAGTAAATATAATTATTAATTAGTAGCTCGATAAATGTATTAAATATATTTCGAAATGTCAAGCAAAAGTTAATAGTTAAAAGAATGAAAGAAAACATTGGGTGTGTTTAAGGTATGTTTATAAACTCCTTCTGCTTCCTTTTTCATATGGATTTTTCTCATCATTTACTGCGAAGTTTTTAATCTTTGATGTTGCAATTAAATATTTAGTGAACTCGCTATTTGAATTTTTTTAGGATGTCACATATTTGAAACACTGCCTAAAAAAATGTATACGCATTCAAATATAAATACTTGGGCCGGAAAACAAGCACAATCCTATAATTGGGCTTTGAAAGCCCAGTAGTATACGGCCACATTTTCTATTCTCATTAATTTTTCTTCAAGTTATAAAAAAGTATTCCATCTAACGTATATTAATTAATTATAGGAATTGATTCAAATGCAAGTATATTGTGGTTGCATGCATCTTACTGCTAATTCATTATTATATCCATTAATGACCAGTTAAACGGGAAATTAAGAGATAATGCAGTAGCATTGTTGGCAAGTAACCTATTATTAATTCAATAATACTATATAGGAAGTGGGCCACTACCATGATTATTGATTGGCTATTTCATTTTCATTTTCCAAAGTCCAAACAAACAAGTCATAAGCAGCAAACCAATGAATGATGATCAACACAAAACCAAATCTGCAGAATATAACCAGAAAAAATTATCCAAAAACTGAATGATCTAGATACGTGTATATATATGTAGAGAGAGAGAGAGAGTGATGCCGTTCAACAGTGTGTTGTTAATTTCGACGGCGACCAGATCGGCGGAGCTGTGGCAGCGGCTGGCGTGTTTGCCGGAGCGGATCAGCAGCGATGAGATGGTGGATTTGGTAATCTGTTTCCCTCTGCAGCAGCTCGGCCGTTGGGCTCTCTACGTCTGGACTTTCCTCTGCGTTTCTCCCTACCCCCACCGCCACCACTACGACGCCGCCTACAACAGCGATGATTCCGATTACTACGACGACGACGACTCCGATGGCGGCGGCGGCGCTTCGAATCACGATTATCACTACTGCCTTTACTGCAACCAAAACAGTGGCGGTTACGGCTCTTCTTCCAATTCTGATTAGATTTGGTTAGGCTCTTGTAAAATGATTGTATTTTCCCCTTTTCCCCCTTTTCCGTTGTTGTTTTTGTGGGAGAATTGATTCAAATGAATGTATCTAACGCTTAGTGAATTACTAGATTGAGTGTGGAATTTTCTGAAGCTTTTCTAGTTAATTATTTTATAAATGTGAATGGAAAATAGGATTTTTGCTTGTTTTAAAATTATTTGGATGTGAAGGGAAACATATGATATGGATATAGGCCATATATATATATATATATATATATATATATATATATATATAAATTACATAAATAAATAAAGAAATTCAAAAACCACCGCCCCACCTGATTTATTAATCAATTCTCACATTCATCTAATATCAATTCATCAATAATATTTTAATCCATAATCAAGGTGAGTAGTAATTAAAATCTAAAGATGGTAGCCTTTAAAATAAGGGGTTATTGCCCCTAAATACATGAACTATGACCAAATTCTAGTTTATAACACCACCTTTAGATTTTGCCCCATAATACATAACCTTTCAATTTTTTCTGGAATCTCCCATGGCCAAAGTTTGGAATATTCAAAAATAACCCCATTATAAAATTCTTTGTAATTTGACCCCTAAAACTTTTGGTTTTGGACTAAAAGACAATTTATACCTAAAACATGTATAAGATTGGGCTTAAATGGTATATCGGCTGGAAACTTTCCTCGTGCCCGATAGATTACTTTGTAATCTGGGTCTGGACTGTGAGACAATGCCACGTACTTTTAAGCAAAAAACAGTTTAAAAGATCCTTGTTTAAAATGGTATCAGAGCGGGTTTTTATAGAGGAATTATATAATTTTTAATTTATTTTAAGATTAACCCATGTGGGAGGAGACTCCACTGAAAAATATGGATCCGGACGAGTGTCCGAGATGTGTACGATACAGGATTCCTCTTCAAGACTTGGAGGAAGAAACCAGTCGCCTTTTAGGCGATCTCAAATGGAATAATCGAGCCCTCGTTACCAACTTACGACGAGGAGGAGATATCGAGCTTATTCGCGAGATTATCGCGAGTATCCAATTCTACCACGAGCACCTCATAAGATTCGCCGTAACCAGAGCGGCGATAGAACAAAGGAGAGACGAAGCCCATCAGTCACACGATTGATGGAACCAAAAAACAAGGCGGGAGTAGCTTATCCAAGCTACCACAAGATCGAGCCAGACTCTTCCGAGAATGTCAACCTACGGGAGATTCAAAAGACGGTGGAGTATTACGGCAACAAGCTGTATAAGCTACCGATGGAGATGAGCAAAATATCACTTAGACAAGAGGAAATACTAACCCTCTTGCGTGATATTCAGAAAAGAATGGAGGAGATCGAAAGGCGAAAACCATGTTCCGGAAAAATTCGGAATCAATGGTCCAAAGATGTCACGACCGGCCTTAATTAAGGATAATTAATCCGGGAAAACCATGACTGGGGAAGGGAAATTACGAAGCGGGTTTAGAAAGGGGTGCATAAAAGAATACTCAAAGAGCTTGAATACGTGTGAAATACTCCTTAAAAAGGAAAAAGGCATAGTTCGCATAAAAATGGTACTCAAAGAACTTGTATACGCGTTATATTCCTTAAAAAGGAAAAAGGCATCGTTAGGGGCTTGGCTAAAACATTATCAGAGTTTGCAACGGAAGGCGTAACTGAAATAATCAGTGTTTACAGCGGAATGCATAACTGAGATACATGTATGAAGACATGTATCCTTTCTGAGCCTACTTTAAGTTCGACAAAAACTCCACTCAGCAACAACACTTCATCGCCCATCACAGCTCAACCTGCACAAACATAAACATCGAAGGGCTAAGTACAAGAGTACTTAGTGGGCAGTTGCCAAGCATATAACATAACATCATTAACAATTTCACAATATCGCATAAGAGGCATGAGTTTCTTTCATATCATTTGCTCATTAAACATTTCCAAATTCATAAATAGCATGAGCGCATTCTTCATCATCAACAATCATAAACAAGCATCGTGTCGTGGAGAAGGCCTTCCCCAACGAACACGGGCATCGCGCCGTGAAGGGGGCCTCCCTCAGCGGTCACGGCATCGTACTATTGAGGGAGGCCTCCCCCAATAGACGCTGTAACACTGGCATACTGGCATCGCGCATACTGGTATCGCGCCGCTAGGGAGGCCTCCCTTAGCGGACACGGGCATCGCGCCGTGAGGAAGGCCCTCCTCAGCGGACACGGCATCGTACTGTTGAGGGAGGCCTCCCCTAACAGACGCAAGCATCAAACATAAGCATAAACTTATCAGCGTAAAGCATTCAAGCGTAAATAAGCGTAATCAAGCGTAAATTTCATAGGGCGTAAATAGTATAAACAGCATAGCGTAAATCATTTAACGCGCAGCATAATAAAGCTTAACTCATTTAAGCGTAATAAAGCATACCACACTTGAAGATCCAATTTGCATTTTAAAGCATAACACTTGCATAGCATTTTATTTACGTGTAAGAAATTGCCCACCTGATAGCAAAGTTTTGCTAAGGTACTCTAACTCCTTGTGTAGTTCTTACTCTCGCGCTTGACCTTAATCACGAGAATATAAAATAAGACATTGCCTCGAGGAAAATTCTTAATTAATGAGAAAGCGTAATTTAACTATGCATGAATCTGGTATGCATGATCTAATCTTTTGAGCGATAATCGGGAATTCTACTATTAATCCTCGTTAATAGATTTAGCTAATTCTCGTCTAGCGCGGTCGAATAAAACTGTGATTCTTCCTTCCTCATCGGAATATTCTAGTCGTGAAATAAACCTCGCATTTGTACTTGATTGAAAAAGGACTAACTCGGCTTTAAACGAGGTGTGACCTTGTAGAAATTATCGGGCTTTTCGATAGAAGCATCATTACTAGCGTAACCTCAAATAATTAATAGGCTCAAAAGAGAGTAGCCAATTAATTAAATAAACCAGTGGCTTAAATGAAATAAACAATAATGGCTTGCTTTAAAGTCGGAAGTCCAAAAACATTAATTAATAAACTGGGCGGCTCATTACTGATAAATAATTGGGCTCCATCAAAAATTGATACTGCTAGGCTTAGCTCAAAGGAGTAACTTCAGCTCAAGCTTTAAAAGAATTAAAGCCCAACTTAAAAAGTCTTCGACCCAAAACAATTAAAATAGGGGTCCAAATAATAATTAATGTGGACTGAAAAGAATTAATCTTAGCCCAAAAAGGCAATTTAATCGGCCAAAATGATGAATTAAACTGGCCCAACGAAATATAAATGGGACTAGAATAATAGCCCATCATAAAAGTCTTTGGCCCAAAACAATTAAAACAATTCGAGCCCAAACAATATAATTGGGATTTGGAATAATAGTCCATTAATAACTATATCTCAGCCCAATTCTTTTAAAACAATTGAAGCCTAAACTTTAAAAATAATTCGACCCAAATTTCATAAGGAAATGGCCCAGTTCGAATTTACTATATGGAAGCCCAAATAATATAAAATCAAGCTCCAAAAGAATTAAAAATCGAAGGCCCAATTGTAGAATAAAATAAATTAGGCCCAACTTAAATTAAAATCAGAGGCCCATACAGTAATTAAAATCGGCCCAATTTATGAATTATAAGGAGAGCCCAAAACAATTAAAAGAGGAAGCCCAAGTAAAATAAATGAAGAGGCCCAAATCTTCAAAAATTCGACCCAACTGAAAAAAAAAAAACAAGGCCCAATCATAGCCCACTATCTCTATCTTCTCAACTGTCGGTCCTTCATTTTTTTCTCTCTCAAACTCGCCGCTGCCCTCTCTCATTTACCTCAATCACAGCCGCCCAAGACATCTCTCTCTCTCTCGCCCGCTCTACGCGAGCTCCGCCGCGAACGGCTCCGGCGAGGCCGCGCCGGCCAAGCTTCTGCTGCTGTCTCCCTCCGATAGTACGCTCGAGACCACAGGGCAAGCCCTAGTCCTCCGGGAGTCCTTGCTGCTGCCGCACCTCCGTTTGGGATCCGGCGATTCAGCCGGCGCCGGTCGTAGCCGTTTCTTCTCTCGTCTCAACCATGGAATCGGTGGGCGCCGGCCTCTCTTTCTTTCGGCCAAGATCTAATCGGCGTCAGCTTTATCTTCTTCAGTTGTTCAGCCGCCATCGTCTCTGATCGGCTTCGGTTGCCGACGCGGGCTCCATCAACGCCGTTGATGCTGTCCTAATTCCAGAAAGAAAGAGGTCGCCGCTGCCGGGCAGCCGCTGCTCGGGCTCGGTACCGGTGGTCAGCGCCGACTGCTGCTGCTCGTCCGCCGCTGCTCTTGAATCCAGCGAGGTCGAGGCGACCGTAGGCGCCGCTTCTGAAATTCCGGTTCACCGCCCTGGTTCGACGTTGTTGCGTCTCCCTGGCCCCTTCCTCTTCCGTGTGGTTAACATCGACGTCAAGTCGTCATCTTTCCCCGTTTAAATGAAACAGGTACAACAAATACTACTCCTATCTTTCCCCAAAATACTAGGTTCGGTTTCACTAGATCGTGAAGGAAATTCTCATTGTATTTGCCTTGTGTGAAAGTCATGGGTTGTTGATTCTATATGGATAAAAGATTATACCATTCGTTTCTTACTATGCTTTTCTAATAAACTGATCATATGCTTCATGGGAAATGAGGCGTGTAATAAAGAAGAAAGCATACTGATGTAAAAATACCTTGAATGTTTGTTCTTTTGGCTGTCTGTGCTGCTATGTTCAATAAGAAATTTAGGCTTGTAATTGATGTTGGCTGCTGTGGTGTTTGAATCAGTGGATAGAAACTGAAATAAATTGCTTATTTGCTTAACAATTACAGGATGAACTTAATCAAAGGAGAAGAAAGCATTGAAGCCAAGCATTACCTTGAGAGCTTCGGCTGAAACGAACTGGAATTGAGCCTCTGAACTTTTGGATGAAAATGAAATGAGAGTTAATATTGCATTTGTTGGGTGGGGAGCAAAGGGTGGTGGCTGATAGTATAAAGGGAATGAATAATTGAGTGGAGTTGGTGGAGTGGAGTTAGTGGGAAGTTTGGTGGTCGGCTCTTTCATCTAATTTCCCTACTTTTGAATTTTCTCTCTTATTGACTAATGTACCTACACTTGAGTGAAGGCATTAAGTGAGCCACGTAGAGTCCAATCCTTTGTAATATACTAAACGATTTTCCCCAAGTTGGGAACTAGCCTGTAATCTATAAACTGTAAATAAATACTGGCTTCGATTTTAAATCATCGCATTTCTGTATTTGCTTGATATCTTTTTCCTTGCCTGCTGATAAACTGTAATATAACTTAAATTAAATCCGTAGATTTAATCTGCGTTGCAGTCGGAATAATTTCTCGACTTCTAGTAAATAATAGAAATAATATTTCTATCGCATATAAATTAATAACTTGACTTTGCTAAGTCAGTTATTAAACTGGATAATAAATTATTGAATGGCTCAATAATCCTCGTCGCGTTTTTCTCATACGTTATAAAAGTATAAAGCTAAAATAATAACTCCGTTTCTGATCAGGACCATAAACTGGATTCATTTATAAAAATTGCATTTACTAGTTTTAATCATAATTAAAAGAGCGGGCTACTACATACTACCCCTCTTAACAAAAAATTCGTCCCGAAATTTGCATATCTCTGCTAAAACAATTCGGGGTATACTTACTTCATCTTGTCTTCAAGTTCCCGCGTAGCTTCTCTTGTCTGCGGTTTCTCCATAAGATTTTCACTGATGTGATTGAGGCTGATTTCGCAAGTGTCTACGTATTGCTGGCAAGGGGTGCGGGTGTTCTCAATTGCTGAACCTCGTTATTTGTTGGGGCATTGCGTGGAGTAGTGACCTTTTCGGCCACAATTGTAACAACCGTTAGTTCCAGCCCGACAGACACTCCTATGCATCTTACCGCAATTTGGGCAAGGTGAAATTCCTCTCTGACTTTGGCTACCCCCAGTTGACTCGAGTTTAGTCTGTGCCTCGTGCCTTGGTTGAATAAATTGTTCGGCCCGTTCATATTCTTGCCATACTCGCTTATTAATCGGATTGATATTGTCTTCATTGTTGTCCCACTTGCGCTTCCCTTTGAGGGTATGCGAAGCTGTTGGTGGATCGTTTGACGTTGAGATCAATGGTGGGGCTGACTTGTCTGACGGCATTGCAGCTTCAACGTCAAGTGCCCTGTTCAGAGACTCCGTGTATGAGAGTCCTCCGTGGCTCGCTAGAGTCATCCTAATTTCGTGTCGCAGACCGGCACAAAATTTCTCTGCCATCTTCTCATCTGTGTCCACTTGTTGTGGAGCAAACCTCGACAGGTTGCAGAATTCCTTGTCGTATTCAACCACAGATTTCTTTCCTTGCTTTAACTCGTAGAACTCAGCTTCTTTCTTCTTTCTATAGCTTTTCGGGATATATTTATCATATAATCCCGTCTTAAAATCTTCCCAAGTATAGATTGCCCATTGTTCCGGTGTCAGGATTTTTCGTCGTGCTTCCCACCAGAAGTCAGCTGATCCTGTTAGTTGGAACGAGACGCAAGATAGGCGCTCCTCATCAGTACAACGTAGGAAGTTGAAGATGCGTTCCATTGCACGCACCCAAATCTCAGCTTCAGCTGGTTCACTCGTTCCGTCAAACGTAGGTGGATTTTGCCTTAAAAAGAGTTCTTCGACTCTCCTAGTTGGGGGCGGAGGGGATGGGTTATGTCCTCGAGCATCTTGTGGTTCTTCGGGTATAGCGTTACGGTTTCTGCGATTGTTATTGTTTCTCGCAGGGCGTCCTCTCTTAGGCATCATTCCGATAGCAAAGATGTGCCAATTAGCACACTCTAGCATAATCTAATACAAACCTCAAAAGAATTCTTGTAAAGGTCAACTTATTCTAACTTGTAAACAAGTCATAACTCTAATGACAACATTGATGTAGTAAGCTTTAAGGGTCCTTAGCATCTCAAATCCATGAGTCATATCAATTCTTAAGCATATAATATCACATCATCTAAATTGGATACTTAAGCATAAGTCATGGAGATTCATAGCGGCTATAAAATCATGAGCTTAAGAATTATTCTATACGTATCACTTATCTTGCTGCCTTCACTATAGCCACCAAAAGATACAATCTAATTTCTTCTATGTTTGCTTCTATGTTCTGTCGTAGTGGTGATCTCATAACTTAATAGCTCTATGTTCATAGGGATTCATTCCATAGGCATACTTAATCGCACTTGCGTAAATCATTTCATTCAATAACAACATAACATAACTATTAACAGTTACTCACTTTGCTATTACGATAATTCTGACTTTTTGTAAACATTAACTCAAAACTTGGAAGAGCATACCATTCTGCTTCGTTGAGTGTGATGCGATGAAGTGCTGAGCTTTGTCGATTGAACTCTAGACACTTTAGTGATCCATTCTAAGTTTGGCTTAAATAAACTCTTAGGCTCAGAGCAAACGAACTGCTCTGATACCACTCTGTCACGACCGGCCTTAATTAAGGATAATTAATCCGGGAAAACCATGACTGGGGAAGGGAAATTACGAAGCGGGTTTAGAAAGGGGTGCATAAAAGAATACTCAAAGAGCTTGAATACGTGTGAAATACTCCTTAAAAAGGAAAAAGGCATAGTTCGCATAAAAATGGTACTCAAAGAACTTGTATACGCGTTATATTCCTTAAAAAGGAAAAAGGCATCGTTAGGGGCTTGGCTAAAACATTATCAGAGTTTGCAACGGAAGGCGTAACTGAAACAATCAGTGTTTACAGCGGAATGCATAACTGAGATACATGTATGAAGACATGTATCCTTTCTGAGCCTACTTTAAGTTCGACAAAAACTCCACTCAGCAACAACACTTCATCGCCCATCACAGCTCAACCTGCACAAACATAAACATCGAAGGGCTAAGTACAAGAGTACTTAGTGGGCAGTTGCCAAGCATATAACATAACATCATTAACAATTTCACAATATCGCATAAGAGGCATGAGTTTCTTTCATATCATTTGCTCATTAAACATTTCCAAATTCATAAATAGCATGAGCGCATTCTTCATCATCAACAATCATAAACAAGCATCGTGTCGTGGAGAAGGCCTTCCCCAACGAACACGGGCATCGCGCCGTGAAGGGGGCCTCCCTCAGCGGTCACGGCATCGTACTATTGAGGGAGGCCTCCCCCAATAGACGCTGTAACACTGGCATACTGGCATCGCGCATACTGGTATCGCGCCGCTAGGGAGGCCTCCCTTAGCGGACACGGGCATCGCGCCGTGAGGAAGGCCCTCCTCAGCGGACACGGCATCGTACTGTTGAGGGAGGCCTCCCCTAACAGACGCAAGCATCAAACATAAGCATAAACTTATCAGCGTAAAGCATTCAAGCGTAAATAAGCGTAATCAAGCGTAAATTTCATAGGGCGTAAATAGTATAAACAGCATAGCGTAAATCATTTAACGCGCAGCATAATAAAGCTTAACTCATTTAAGCGTAATAAAGCATACCACACTTGAAGATCCAATTTGCATTTTAAAGCATAACACTTGCATAGCATTTTATTTACGTGTAAGAAATTGCCCACCTGATAGCAAAGTTTTGCTAAGGTACTCTAACTCCTTGTGTAGTTCTTACTCTCGCGCTTGACCTTAATCACGAGAATATAAAATAAGACATTGCCTCGAGGAAAATTCTTAATTAATGAGAAAGCGTAATTTAACTATGCATGAATCTGGTATGCATGATCTAATCTTTTGAGCGATAATCGGGAATTCTACTATTAATCCTCGTTAATAGATTTAGCTAATTCTCGTCTAGCGCGGTCGAATAAAACTGTGATTCTTCCTTCCTCATCGGAATATTCTAGTCGTGAAATAAACCTCGCATTTGTACTTGATTGAAAAAGGACTAACTCGGCTTTAAACGAGGTGTGACCTTGTAGAAATTATCGGGCTTTTCGATAGAAGCATCATTACTAGCGTAACCTCAAATAATTAATAGGCTCAAAAGAGAGTAGCCAATTAATTAAATAAACCAGTGGCTTAAATGAAATAAACAATAATGGCTTGCTTTAAAGTCGGAAGTCCAAAAACATTAATTAATAAACTGGGCGGCTCATTACTGATAAATAATTGGGCTCCATCAAAAATTGATACTGCTAGGCTTAGCTCAAAGGAGTAACTTCAGCTCAAGCTTTAAAAGAATTAAAGCCCAACTTAAAAAGTCTTCGACCCAAAACAATTAAAATAGGGGTCCAAATAATAATTAATGTGGACTGAAAAGAATTAATCTTAGCCCAAAAAGGCAATTTAATCGGCCAAAATGATGAATTAAACTGGCCCAACGAAATATAAATGGGACTAGAATAATAGCCCATCATAAAAGTCTTTGGCCCAAAACAATTAAAACAATTCGAGCCCAAACAATATAATTGGGATTTGGAATAATAGTCCATTAATAACTATATCTCAGCCCAATTCTTTTAAAACAATTGAAGCCTAAACTTTAAAAATAATTCGACCCAAATTTCATAAGGAAATGGCCCAGTTCGAATTTACTATATGGAAGCCCAAATAATATAAAATCAAGCTCCAAAAGAATTAAAAATCGAAGGCCCAATTGTAGAATAAAATAAATTAGGCCCAACTTAAATTAAAATCAGAGGCCCATACAGTAATTAAAATCGGCCCAATTTATGAATTATAAGGAGAGCCCAAAACAATTAAAAGAGGAAGCCCAAGTAAAATAAATGAAGAGGCCCAAATCTTCAAAAATTCGACCCAACTGAAAAAAAAAAAAACAAGGCCCAATCATAGCCCACTATCTCTATCTTCTCAACTGTCGGTCCTTCATTTTTTTCTCTCTCAAACTCGCCGCTGCCCTCTCTCATTTACCTCAATCACAGCCGCCCAAGACATCTCTCTCTCTCTCGCCCGCTCTACGCGAGCTCCGCCGCGAACGGCTCCGGCGAGGCCGCGCCGGCCAAGCTTCTGCTGCTGTCTCCCTCCGATAGTACGCTCGAGACCACAGGGCAAGCCCTAGTCCTCCGGGAGTCCTTGCTGCTGCCGCACCTCCGTCTGGGATCCGGCGATTCAGCCAGCGCCGGTCGTAGCCGTTTCTTCCCTCGTCTCAACCATGGAATCGGTGGGCGCCGGCCTCTCTTTCTTTCGGCCAAGATCTAATCGGCGTCAGCTTTATCTTCTTCAGTTGTTCAGCCGCCATCGTCTCTGATCGGCTTCGGTTGCCGACGTGGGCTCCATCAACGCCGTTGATGCTGTCCTAATTCCAGAAAGAAAGAGGTCGCCGCTGCCGGGCAGCCGCTGCTCGGGCTCGGTACCGGTGGTCAGCGCCGACTGCTGCTGCTCGTCCGCCGCTGCTCTTGAATCCAGCGAGGTCGAGGCGACCGTAGGCGCCGCTTCTGAAATTCCGGTTCACCGCCCTGGTTCGACGTTGTTGCGTCTCCCTGGCCCCTTCCTCTTCCGTGTGGTTAACATCGACGTCAAGTCGTCATCTTTCCCCGTTTAAATGAAACAGGTACAACAAATACTACTCCTATCTTTCCCCAAAATACTAGGTTCGGTTTCACTAGATCGTGAAGGAAATTCTCATTGTATTTGCCTTGTGTGAAAGTCATGGGTTGTTGATTCTATATGGATAAAAGATTATACCATTCGTTTCTTACTATGCTTTTCTAATAAACTGATCATATGCTTCATGGGAAATGAGGCGTGTAATAAAGAAGAAAGCATACTGATGTAAAAATACCTTGAATGTTTGTTCTTTTGGCTGTCTGTGCTGCTATGTTCAATAAGAAATTTAGGCTTGTAATTGATGTTGGCTGCTGTGGTGTTTGAATCAGTGGATAGAAACTGAAATAAATTGCTTATTTGCTTAACAATTACAGGATGAACTTAATCAAAGGAGAAGAAAGCATTGAAGCCAAGCATTACCTTGAGAGCTTCGGCTGAAACGAACTGGAATTGAGCCTCTGAACTTTTGGATGAAAATGAAATGATAGTTAATATTGCATTTGTTGGGTGGGGAGCAAAGGGTGGTGGCTGATAGTATAAAGGGAATGAATAATTGAGTGGAGTTGGTGGAGTGGAGTTAGTGGGAAGTTTGGTGGTCGGCTCTTTCATCTAATTTCCCTACTTTTGAATTTTCTCTCTTATTGACTAATGTACCTACACTTGAGTGAAGGCATTAAGTGAGCCACGTAGAGTCCAATCCTTTGTAATATACTAAACGATTTTCCCCAAGTTGGGAACTAGCCTGTAATCTATAAACTGTAAATAAATACTGGCTTCGATTTTAAATCATCGCATTTCTGTATTTGCTTGATATCTTTTTCCTTGCCTGCTGATAAACTGTAATATAACTTAAATTAAATCCGTAGATTTAATCTGCGTTGCAGTCGGAATAATTTCTCGACTTCTAGTAAATAATAGAAATAATATTTCTATCGCATATAAATTAATAACTTGACTTTGCTAAGTCAGTTATTAAACTGGATAATAAATTATTGAATGGCTCAATAATCCTCGTCGCGTTTTTCTCATACGTTATAAAAGTATAAAGCTAAAATAATAACTCCGTTTCTGATCAGGACCATAAACTGGATTCATTTATAAAAATTGCATTTACTAGTTTTAATCATAATTAAAAGAGCGGGCTACTACACCAAAGACCCGACGAATCCATCCATATTTGATGCAACACCCAAAGAGTTGCAGCCGAAGGACATAATCCGAATCATGAAAGGCAAATATCATGAATAGCCTTGACAGAATCGGATTGGAAGATCTACAAGAGTTAGCATAATCTTTTGCTAACCTCAATATGGTTGATCTAAAGATGAACCAAGGAGATGAGGTTCCTAAAACCGAGCCTCAAGAAGAAGAATCGTCAAAGAAGGGGTCAGCTCAAGACGATGCAAGCCAGTTCCAAATAACCAGGCGACGGAGACCTCAGATGCAGGATACTCCTGTAGGAAAGGTCACACTAGAACCAATCCATCCATACGGATTGATTCTCAACCTCGACGAAGCCAGTTTCAAAGAATGGGAGGGTCTCATCGACGAATGGGCTTCATCATTAAAATTCGTGGTTGCCACAATTGATTACGACAAGAAAGAATTTGCCAGAGTCTTCGAAGCTAGCTTGGCAGGGATGGCAAAACAATACTGGGAAAAACTTGAAGTTTTGACCAGGGAGGAGTTGTTTAGTAGCACGTCCTTATATGACATCATTAAGGAAACTACTAAACAGATTAAAATCCATTTCTTGGGAATGGGTTTTTTCGAAGGATCCGCAGAGGAGAAGCGCAAGAAATATCAACAGGCACTCTACAATCTAAGATTGATGGTGCTAGAGCCCAAAGCTCTCGATGAATTTCTGCGTCTGTATACCCTATATGTCCATATGGGTGAAGTGGAAGATCAGAAGGCCATGGACCTCTTCTTTCCAAAGTTTCCGAGTCCATGGAGGGAGATGCTCATCAATGAGTATGTTTCACCAGGAGGATATCCACTTGACAGTGCTTCAAGAAGAATGTCTTATGTTCACAAGAAGCTGTTCGAATGGTGTCAGAAGGCGGCGGACCAGAGGAATCTCAGGAGATTGAGGAGACTCAACAAGAAATCCTCATTGATGTGCGACAACATTGATCTTCCAACAGAGATTGGTGCTGAGTTGCTGTATCAAAAGAGGAGCCGAAAGAAACATAGGTACCAACCCTATGAAAGGAAGTCCAGAAGAAGTTCTTGGAAGCCAAGAACTATGTGGACTAGACAGAAGGCACGCTCCTACAAATCAGGCCAACGGAGCGGACCATCAAAAAACCGATTCTCATCTCAGAAGAGAATCCCGGCGAGGAAAACTTTCAGGCGTACCCAGGCTAAAACAAATGAAAGTTTTAAAGATTGCAACTGCTGGACATGCGGTGCAAAAGGGCATATGTCTACCAATTGCCCAGACAACGAGAAAAAGATGATAAGGAGATTCGAATCCACACCGGATATCGAAGACGCCATCTATCATCAAGAATTGATACCCGTGTATCAGTTCGAAGATATATCCTCTGATGAGAGTATATATGAGCAGGAAGAAGTCTTTAGTTCTGAAGATTCGGAAATGACCGATGGATCAACCGGAGACGAGTCAGACTAAAGAAGAGCACGAGGTTCATCACACCCAGAAAGAGGATCAGAATGGATTTACTAGCCATTTTTTGATTCCACAGGAAGAAGTGGTGAAGAAGCTCGTGAAAAAACTCAAGAAGGAAACCGAAGAGGTACAAACATACCAAGGGTTTTCTAATGGGAGACTGAATCGAGTTTTTCATAGCTTGATTCCAACCAAAAGGAAGCATCACGTTTATTTTGGCGTCACAAGCCAAGAAATGGCGCTTCCCATTGAAATCACAAGTAATCAGGTGGAAATCCAGTTGGTTCCAGCTAAAGATATTAAGCAGGATCTCAAGAAAATGAAGCCAGAAGTCGCAAGTACGATGAAATGGATTCATATTGGAGCAATTCAGTTGGTAATCAAATCCTCTCTTTTTCCGGGGACAGACCAACCGATTGATGTTGCGCTCTGCGACAAAAGAGTCAAAGATGCCAGAAATTCAATTCTTGGAGCTTTTTCAGGCAATCTCTATGCCAAGAAGATTATAACCGAGTTCTATCCACAAATCGCTTATAATCTGCAAGATTCATCCTTCAGCCGAGCCCTGACTCTTTATCAGGACTACAAGAAGAAGGAGTATATGACGGATGGAAATAGGCCATACTCATTGACTTATCAAGTCTCGTATGCCTTATCAAATTCTCATCACACGGAACTATTTCTGGGAAAAGAATATATTGAAATTCCAGAAATATTCAAGGCGGTTGCCAAGGCAGTCAGTCAAGACCGAGTGGAGATTCCTCAGATCGGAGAAATCGACATTGATATTGGAGACAAGCCGGTGCTTAGCCATACTCAGAGTCTCAGACTAGGAGCACCAAGGCTATCATTCCAAGGAAATAGGCTAACTTCAGGGCCTATAACAAGGAGTTTCTCTCAATCATATGAGAGAAAGACGATCCAGGAAACACCAGCTCAGGACATGAGAATCAAGCTCAAATGTCCCGAAGGATGGAGACAAGTTTCCACAAGATTTGATACAACAAGCAGGGAAAACCAGTTTCCTTGTAGTTCGTTGTATTACTTGGTAAATCCAGGTGACAACCGATACATCGGAACTCTGGAGGTTGGAGGTTTTGAAATTCAGACCGAAGGCCAAGACGGACAAGAAGCAGACGTCCTGATTTTAGGACGAGATTTTCTCGACAAATATAAACCATGGTCATGGAAATCAGGAGGAATGGAGATCACGATTGGACGCCAAAGAGTGATGATCCAATGACCAGTCCATTCTCGATATACATCTCTGTAGGGATGTTATACGAGAAATACAAAGCAGAATATTTTGCTGCATATGTGGATTCAGGAGCAGGAATCTGTACAGCAAAACGAGGAGTCTTTCCAGCAGAAGTTGAAGAAGATCTACCTCGAATTGCAGGAAGAGATTTCTCCAAAAAGATTTTACTTCTATCAAATGGAGTAAAGCAAACGGAAATATTGATCGGCGGAGCAGGTCAGACACCTTGGTACAAGGTCAAGACTCCACCAATTTATTTCCATGATACCGGAGCATATATATTATTCGGAAATAATTTTCTGCAAAGCTTCAAGCGGTATATACAAGACAATGAAGCTAGGAGGCTAGTGTTCACAACCAATTGTGACCACAAAATCATTGTGCAAAGGCTCAATGGAGCTTTTCATCGATCGATGCCAATCAAATTCCGCAGCAAGCGTGGTGATGATGGCAGACTCCGGAGACCCCAAATGAAGGATCAAAGGAGATTCGGAGAAGTTATGCTCAAATGCAGAACTGAGGGATTCCCAGATCTCTCCGAGGAAGAAACTCAAATCCTCAAAGTATCCCTGATATCACACAAAGATATCAAGGAAGAAGAACAGGTGTCCATTGCCGACGTCAAAAGAAGAATCCAGAAGTGTTATCACGAGGATCCTTTGGCATGGTGGGACAAGAACCAGCTCAGAGCAACCTTGAAAGTTAAAACTGGAAAGGAGCATGAGTTCGTAAGGTTCAGGCCTATCCTGATGAATCCTAGAGATCAACAGGATATGATGAGTATAATCAAGGAACATCTTGATTTAAAGCTGATCGAAGAAGGAAAATCACCCTACAGCAGTCCTGGATTTCTGGTGAGAAATCATGGGGAGATCAAGCGGGGAAAGCCAAGATTAGTCATTAATTATAAAGGGATTAATGACATTCTTGAGTTCGACGGATACTTCATTCCGAGCAGAGAACACCTTATCAATTGCATCAGAAGTGCAAGGGTATTCTCAAAGTTCGATTGCAAATCAGGTTTCTACCAGATTCGCATGGAGGAAGGGAGTAAGAAGTTCACAGCCTTCTCAACTCCACAAGGACATTATGTCTGGAATGTCATGCCAATGGGGTTAGCCAACGCGCCTCAGATATTCCAAAGGAAGATGGATAATCTCTTCAAAGATTATTCTTCGTTTATGTTTGTTTATATTGATGACATCCTTATTGCATCAAAAAACATTCATGAACATGTCAGGCATCTGGAGATTTTTGCGGATGTTTGTCAACAAGAAGGATTAGTGCTGTCTGAAAAGAAGGCAGTCATAGCCACCCAGAAGATGGAGTTTCTGGGGATCGAGATCGATGAATCCGGGATTATTCTACAAGATCATATTGTGGAAAAAGTCCAGGGATTCCCGGAGGACCTCAAAGGGAAGAAGCAGCTCCAAAGTTTTCTCGGGGTTGTCAATTTTGCAGGGATGTTTATCAAAAACCTTGCAGAACACAGAAAGGTTTTCAGTCCACTACTGAAGAAAGATGTTCCATTCATTTGGAAGGAGGAACATCGAGAGGGTATGAAGAAGTTGAAAGAGATTTGCAAAAATGTCCCGAAACTTTCAATACCACAAGACGAGGATGACTTGGTCCTCTACACCGACGCAAGTGATTCTTGGTGAGCAGCCGTGCTCACAAAAATAACCCCATATGGAGAAGAACCTTGCAGATACTGTAGCGGTCTTTTCTCCGACAACGAGGCTGTGCGATGGCACATAAACGAGAAAGAGTTTTTTGCAGTCAGGAAGGCGTTCAAAAAATGGCCGCTATTCTTACTTGCTAAAAAATTTGTTTTGAAAGTAGATAACACCAACGTTAAAGCTTTCTTAACTAAAAAGATTGAATCTAAACCTGAAAAGGCTAGATTGATTAGATGGCAAGCAGAATGCCAATATTATGATTATGATATTGTCGTTTTGAAATCTGATCAGAATGTTCTTGCAGATTTCCTTACAAGGGATGGAGCTCCCTGAAGTGGAGGCCATCGAGGCAATACAGGGGCAGCTCTTTGAAAGTCTAGAGCTGCTACAACAAGAGTGGCACAAGTGTGTGCTACATACCAAACAAGCAGGAAAGATACAAGCGGCTGATGAAGCTCAAGTATCTAACCAAATCGATGTATGTTTCATGAAGATGTTCAATCTTCAGGAAGCAACCAACAAGCCGCTCTTGCGCGCTGTCCGTGAAAATCGGGCTAAAGCAATGCTTTCCGTACAGGGCGGATTACCTGTAGCAGGGGATTCAAGTACCCCTAGCACAAAACCTGAGACAATGGTTTCACAGCCAGACTCTCGAGGAAAAGATGTTGTTAAGGGGTCACACCCTGAATCAACATGTCAACCCTCCACCTCTGGGGTAAAAGAGGGAGAGATCAATCTTAGGCCCATGACAGGCCAAGTTAAGGTTGATACTGACTTTATTGAAATTTCTCCTTCTTGGCAGATGTACCAGGACAGGTGGGAGAAACTTCTCACAAGAAAGGGCATTAATCCGGGAAATTGCCGGGTTGATGTTGCCGGAAAATATCCAAGGGTTTGGACGACTCCAGGAGCCAATCCAAACGATGTCAAGGAATGGTATGAGTTTGGGGCTTTGGCCTCAGTTTATACCACCGCCCCAGCCTTCACCGAAATCAAGGGTCTACCAAAATGGATCCAGAAGACGGTGTTCGACACATGGGAGAACAACGAGTCCCTCAAAAGGGGAGATGTTCTGGAATTGTACTGTTTCAGTGCAGCACCAGAGCCAGTCGGAAAAGGAATCCGTGAAGCTTTCCACTTCATTAAGCTTCGGAGACCTGATACGGGAGCCCTTAACAGGATCAAAGTTCCCGACTTCCAGGCCGCAATCGTCTCAACATTCACGGAGGAACAAATCTCCACTAGACGAGCATGGGGTCTATGGGTCTGTCTCACAGAGATGGACAAAATGAAGTCCAGATTCAAGTTCTATCAAAGCTCGGATCTGGGAACGTTCCTAGTTAATACCATGACAGGAACAACAACTCCTTTTGCCGAAGAATCTTTCGAGAAGAAACGGCAAATGATTTGGAAAAACAAGATTGCGGGGAGCCAGGAGACTCGTCGCAAGTTTTGCAATATGGCTCATCTAGGCCATTGGATCGAGAAAATCTGCGATCAATGCTCATCGCAGAAGGAGCCAGAATTCGGCAAAGGATTCTTTCCAAAGCCGGATAAAAGGAGGTTCCGGTCTGATGAACATGATAAGCATCAGACTCCAAAGGGAAGGACACCTCGGGCACCAAAAAAGGAAGGTGGCCGACAAAGATAAGTGAATCATGTGATTCACAGCAAGGATCGCACCCACAAAAGAAACGACAAAAGTGGGTGGAAGCACAGGAGAACCACTCACCAAAAGCTCCAGGACAAAAGTGAGTGGAAAGAAAAGCAGCCGGCCCCTACCAGCATTATCACAAGGCGATAAAGCAAGGGTCCAGCACCATGTGAAGCCACTAATAAGTGTCGGCAATCAAGGCCGACAAAAGAAGGTGGATGTCATATTCAAGCAAACGGGCCACGAGGATGAAATCCGGGGCCAACAACCAAGCAATTATAGAGGGGATCAAACCTCTATATAAACCCAAGTGCTGGAGAGAAGAAGATCATCGAAGAATCAGAGCACATCTTCACACACCACTTCCTCTCTCTAGAAAATTATCTTTGTATTTTTAAATTTTGTTTTCAAAGTTTTTCATTTTAGTTTTAGTTTCCTTTTCTTTTTATGTACACAAGTATTGGCTACTATGTGTAGCTAAACAAGTTAGTCTCCTCCCTTGGGGAGTTTTATGAAATAAATTAATTATTATATAATTCCTCTATAAACGCTTAGTTTTTGTCCAACTATTCCGGGTTGAGTAAAAATATTTTCTTTATTTTCCCAACAAAGTATTGAATCGACACTTAGTGAAGGAGAAGGGTTGCAACCATCTCTTGCGAGTGTGTGGTTGGTACGTGCCGGGTGGGCAGACGAGCCGTAAAACGCAACAAGACCGACTCCTGAAGAAGACCAGTCGATAAAGGTATAATGTTGGTTTAAATTTGAGATTTATTTCGAAGTGTTACGGAAGCATGTTGGGCCTGATTATTTGTTAAACTGTTTTAGAAATCATAATATGGGTATTTTGTCTTGATATTGTAATATGTTGGGGTTATTCTGCAATTTTGATTATTTTGGGGTAGTTTTAGAATTTTCAGAAAATAGTCATGGGAGAAACTAGAAGAATCATTAATGTGGTGTATTATGGAGCAAAAACTAAAGGTGATGTTATATTCTAGAAAATTGGGAAAGTTGATGTATTTAGTGGCCAATACCCCTTAAAATAAACATATTGGTCCATAAACACTTTCAATATTTTAAAGCCCAATTATCATAAATAAGGCCCAATCAATAAATATTGCCCACTTTTTTCCCCCTTTTTGTTGTGAAACAAACAATATTATCATTAGCTATTACTATTTGCAATTATTGCCCTTAAAATGCGACGATCGTGTAGGTTTGATTTAATATTATTTTTTTTCATTTTTTAATGTTTTAGAAAAGGACATGATTTTATTTTTTTTATTGGTAGTCTTTTAGTAATATAAAGTTTTAAGCTTTTTGACATCACATAGTCCATGTCTTTTTGCTGCCTTTAGTTTAGATGTAATCTTTAATTCGCAATAAAAGAAAATTTGAGACATCTTTAATGATAAAGCCATCACTACTTTTTCTTATCGGAATATAATATTTCTCTAATTTTCTCGCTAACTTTTTGCAATTTTCAATCCTTATTGGATGGCTTAGTTGGTTAATTGGCCCAATTGTAATTAGTTAATTGTTTTGAGAATTAAACATTCACATTCATTAGTTCTTTTAAATGACTCAAACCTCAAACTTATTCAAAGTGAATCGTCTTAATAATTGAACTTGTGTATGTGACTAAAATATTAAAAGTTGGATAGAGTAACATGCAGCTATATATGTATTTGAAAAGATAAAAGATAAAATATTGAAATCCATCTCATTTCCAAATAACCCGACCAACACATATGATGCTTAATTAATTTTCCACTTTTATAATATAATTTGTTAAAATTTACTTTGTAATATAAAGCCATCATCATTGATTGGAAAGAATTTTGAAAAGTAAGTAGAATTTGATGTTTTTATTCGTTTGCATTTTCAAAAGATAAGGACCACAATCATGGGGAAAAGTGGGTCTTAAAAGTTGAAAATTGATATATTTTTTCTTGTTGCATGGCACCAATCATGGAGAATAAAATCAAGAAGGAAAAAAAAAAAGTAGGTTGCACCCAACTTTCCAAATTTCACTAAATTATGATCATTGCCAATGCATTACATTAATTCTAAATGAATAATTGAATTTTTAATCTTCAATGTATTTTTTTTATAAAAACAGTTTTTTAATGTTTAATTGCAATTCACACAACAATACATACTTGTTGTAAAAGAACTTTGTACAAATGATGTAAAATGATATACTATGTTTATATATACATATACTAATATCATCATTCATATTATAGAGGATCAAAATAAAATGGAGAATGCTGATTTACTTATACAATTTGGAATTGGAATATATCAAGAAAAAGATTGATAGTAGAACATTAAACTCAAGTTCAATATTCATTTTTATTTATTTATTTTGATATTAATGTTAAAGAAAATCACAATGATGCATCATAGTAATATTTTACAATTTCATATCAGAAAGTTATGAAACCAATAATTTACAATGGAGCAAATGGAGTCGATAACGTGCAAATATGGCTTATCTAAACTCAGAATCTTTTAATGGTTTGATCCAAAAATGATTCTTGAAGGTTAAAAAATAAATAAAAAGAAAAGCAGCGCTTGTTCAGTTGCTTTCACAAAATATGATGTGATTTTGATTGTTACATATAATTTTTATATCACGTTCCTACAATTTGTCGACTTGTAAAAAAATGAACTATAATTCGAAACATACAAAAATAGGGACCAATTTGAAAACCGACTTAATGTAATGCTTATTGCAACTCATAGTTTTTTTTTTTTTAATAATAAAACGATAATAGTCAAATCGATATGTGTGGTTAAAACCCAAGCATCATCATTCATCACAAAACATCCCACACTACCTTCTGTCAAATTGGTACTCTCAAGTCTTAATTCTTTTTAAATCCTTTTTTTTTTTTGAAAAATAAAAAACATGTTATATGTATATATAGGAAAGCGTTCCAGTGAGATTCCCTATGTGGTGAGATCTTAGATTGATTTGTGGGTGTTGATTTTATGTATCATACAACTAATATTTACATAGAGGGCGAATTTTTTTACCAAGGCTCGAATTCTGAAAGGAGCGAAAATTTTACTAATTTTTTTAGGGGAAAGGTGCATATTGCCCCCTGAACTACACCCCCTAGAGCTTTTAGCCCCCCATTCTCGGTCAAGGCGCGTTGACCTCCCTGAACTCCCGAAAGAAGGGTGCAATTAACTCCACTCGTTAAACGGCCGGTAAACGCCGTTTTCTTTTTAAAAAAAATATTTCTAGTGGACCCCACTCCCTCTCTCTCTTATTCATCCGTATATACTGTTTTATTCAACACTATGTACTGTCTTATTCATTGTACTTATGATCTCACGAAAAATAACAATTTAATTTGATCGCACCCCTCTATATATAGATGAGTTTAAGGAATACTCAATCCTTACACCATGAGGATATCAAAATTAAAACTTACATGGAAAAAACGATCTTTCGGTTGACTACACCAATCACATATTGAACAATAAAAAGAACAAAAGAATTGAGCACGAAGCCACTTCAAAAAACTAATATTTTCACACCTTCTACAACTTTTGTGATACATTGATCGATTTTATTAAAGATGAAATCGTTTCGTACCTTCCAAATTCTCCACAATTGCATTGCCAAATCAAATTTAGTCTCTTTTTCCCCCCTCTTTTCCTTCACCTTTCGATAAAAAGTTACTAAAGCAGTTGTGCAGGTTAGGAGAAGGAATAAAAATGCAGTTCAACCAACAATTCACCAGGGATCAGACTTGATTCGCATAGTGACAAACAACAACACGAACTTTGAAAATTCAAATTACACACATTATATAAGATGATACTCATATTCGATTGTATTTTTTTAAAAAATTATTTTGGTAACTACTCCCTCCGTCCCACCATTTTAGTCCCCTCTCACTTTTCACACATATTAAGAAAATACATTTAATTTTTATATTTTTATCTTTTATACCCTTATTTATTATTTTCACACATCCTTTTCACATTTAAGTGAAGCATTAAATAAGGTCAATTTAGTAAAAACAATATTTTTATATTATATTAATTAGAAAAGTGGACTATCTTTTTGGGACATCTCAAAATGGAATAAGGGACTAAAATGGTGGGACGGAGGGAGTATTAAATATGGATTAATTGGTATGAATGGAAGAAACAGGAAACAAGAAGAGAAAGGGGTTTTGGATTTGTCTCTATTGATATCTTATGATTATGAATCCAATATTACAATTAAGCATGCAATTTGATTGTTTCAAGACGATGCACAATATTATATGCAAACAAAATTGTGTGACAAATTCTAGGCAAAATGTCTTGATACTTCCCTGACATCGTCTCACTTTTTCCACAGACGCCCAAGTTGGTGTCATCTCCAATTTTCAACTACAAAGTTAATATTGGAACATGATTCGGAATTTCATGTAACCAAAAGCAAAGAAAAAAAAATTTAAAAGTAGAAAAAAGAAAATACTCCCTCCGTATTGTATCTGAGACGCTTTTTATTTTGAGCGTCTCACTGTAAATGAGACTTTTTTCTTTTTGGATAAAAGTTTTTCTCTTTAAACACATTTTCACTTTTTCACCTACACACAAAATACACATTTCTTAATTCTCGTGCCCAAAAAAAGGTCTCACTTACAGTGGGACGGAGGGAGTAATAATGTTTCCTTCCTCCCCAAAACATTTCCTTCCATAAAACGTACACAAATTTTAATAAAGATTAATTGTGTATTTATAAGTGAATAAGAGGTCCACAGATTGAAAAAAATAGCTATGGTGAATTTATTAATAATAATATATGTAAATATTTGAGAATTTCAAAAGTAATAATTAATATAAAAATAAATAAAAAAATATTTTATGAAGAGACAAAAAATAAAACGTTAGAAATGGAGTGTCTTTGATGGACTTGGGGACAATAAATTTGAATAAAATTCAGAGGATAAGAAAAATATTTGACATAGGATTCGAGTGTGCAGTGCGGTGGGGTACAGTGCTTACAGTCATCGGAGTCCGTGTCAGTCGGGTACGGGCTCACGGGCGGGCGGGCTGGGTCTAAAAGCTGCGTTTTGGGCCCGTTTATTGCCTATTGACTCTCAATTATTAGAATATAAATTTTTTAATCGCCATATATAATTCACATATTAATTATTTTATCCATCTACTTACAATAGCAAATCTAGATAAGCTGGGTGTGACAAACAAACTGTCCAAGCCTATGACTCTATAATGAGCTTCTAAAATTCGGTTTGTGAGATTTGTTGTATACCATATTTTAGAAGTATTAATTTACTATAGTAATTTAATCATATGTAGATTTTGGAAAATGTAGCTTTGACCAAATATTGTACTATTCTAACAAATAAATATTGACCCATGTCGTTGAGTTGTCCAACACTAAATTTATAGTACTAGTTGAATCAATAAATAACTAGCACGCTAAAGGAGATAACAATTAAAAATAAAAATAAAAACAAAAACTTCATCCCCTTATTTATAGCCATTTTTCATTATTTTTTTGTATTTATATCTGAAGTTATTCTTCAAAATCATTTATTACACATGCCATTTTGGGAAAATTCATATTTTACATCCAATTTAAAATATTTCTTGTTTTCTTCATTGAAAATGTTTACACAAAAAATGTATACATATATGCAGTCCGAGAAGAGCGTTACGTCAATTTATTTAGATTTGAAATTCAGTGAACAAATGGTTACTATTTTATTATGCATTTATTTATTTACTTATAGTGAGATATTATCAGAAAATAACAAAAAATAGAATCCACATGTTGCTTATATAAGAACAAGTGAGTAAGAACATGTCACGTGAATATGAATCACATTCATGAGGAATTCCATTATTGATCGGTCAAAATCATAATACTGTTGAATCTGAATTAAAATAGGAATAATAGTAATTAATAACATATTTAATAATTACTGACCGAGAGAAGAAGGCCATAATTAATTTCTTGAATTATATATTTAATCATTGCTCTAAGCCTGTAAGGATAATTTAACTGTACCATTTAATTTTTTTAATGCACTAATATATATTAATTGAATCATAGCCTACTTCATGTTACATTATTTATTTCGAAAGATTGTGCAAGCAAAGCCCAAAGGCCTACAAAACTCAATTATATAGATGCACTAGCAAATTAAGTTCTAGAGATTTAAAAACTTAAATAAAATTATCGTATGAGCTTATATGTACCTACAGATTTATAAAATTCTTTAATTGCCAATTATTGGTCAATGTTTTAATTATTTTGACAGGTTGATCAATATTATAATTATTTTTTTTTGGAATCGAACCAACAAATCATCGCATAATGCAAATTACCAATAATTATGTTTTCTCGTTTAGTCCAACATCTATTTATTTAATACGTTTACGAGAGGTATACTTTTCATGTCGATTTACCAAATATTTAACTCCAATTAAAATCTTAATCGTCATAGTCCTATTTTTTTAACCCTTAGTATAAAGCAAGCAATAACAATCACTCATCAACAAGAATAATAGTGATTATGTCATAATAATTATCTCTTAGTCGTAATTGTAATGAATGCTTCTCGGACCAAAATCCACATGTAATAATTGATTATTTCATTCTTGATCGATTTTCTAAACTCGCCAAACTTATATTCCTTACGATTTTTTAGTGATGGATAAAATTGTAATCGATAAAGAGGATTAATTAATTAATTGAAAAATATTTTACAAACAACTCACACTTAGAACCGCAAATGAATAAAGCTACTCGCAAGCTATTCGAAATTCAACTTGAAAAATTCGTTCAAAGTTTGATTTGAAAGTAAACGACCCGAGCTTCGACCTAATTTCGAGCTCGAGCCCAACAACACTCGGCTCGTTAAGCTCGCAAATATGTTCAAATTCAATTATTCGCGAATATGTTTGCGAACCTGCTCACGAGCCTTCAATCTAATTAGTACACGAGTCTTAAACGAAACGAGCTTGAGCTCAAGTTCGAGTAACATATTAATTAAAAAAAGTTTCCTAATTTTTTAACAAATCGAGCTCGAACATCATGTATATACGAACATCTAACGAGTTGAGCTCAAGCTCGAATTCGGCATTATCGAGTATCGCACGATTAGAGCTTGGTAAGTGGATGACGAACCGAACTCGAACAACAAGATAAAAACTCGAATCGAACTTGAACACCCGAATATTTAAATGAGTCGAGCTCGAGCTTGTTAATATTCGGCTCGTTTATAGCCCACTCACACACTAACCATTTAAGTAACTCGAACGAGCTTCATTATGAATTAAATTAATTTACCTAATTACTAGTGTATTACCCGTCGAAATTCGACGGGTACATATTTTTTGTAATTTATATATTTTATGTTATTTTTATGATAATTATATAAAATAATTTTTTATGTAAATTATTTATATAATTAATTAAATTAAATTAAATTAGTAATACATTTTAAATTATATTAATCTCAACAACTTTTAGCAATTAAATTATTAATTTTGTTGAGATCATAAAAATACCCATTAGTTTTCATATGAACTTTTATAAAAAGTTAACGCATAAGAAGAAAAAAAAGAGTAGAAATACATATAAATTTGACATAGGTATGATGGCGGATTGATTTGTTGCATTTGTTGTTACAAGATTTATTAATTTTGTTCATTTTTTTTATTTTTATTTTTTGCCTTTTGACCATAATTTTATATGGAGTTTGAAAAATCATAATTGAATTGTGAGTATATAATTCCGAACTTCTAAAAGCATAACTAATTATGAAAATAATCTCGCCTGATATTTAAAAGACCATAATTGATTTATCGAACATCGTATCATTTGGAGTTTTAAGACCAACCAAGTTGTGGGCATCATCTCGTCGCAAACTTGACAGATCATCTCTAACTTATGAGCATTATCTTGTCTGAAACTTGAAAAAGAATCATCTCGTCTAAAACTTGAAAGAACATCATCTCGTCCGGAGTTTTGAGCATCATCTCATCTAGAGTTTGAGAGAGCATCATCAAATATGAAATTATATTCAACTATGACTCCAATTGTCAACTATCTAACAAACATAGCTCTAACAATTTAGATATTTTATTTATATATGTAATTTTATTAGTTCAAACTCTAGAGAGAAAGGAAAGAGAAGAGATCTTAAAGCAGTAAAAGAGAGAGCGTGTGCTTTATTTCATCATCGTAGGTATTTATAGGCATTACAGTCAGGGTAAAGTAGTAAATTCGTTTGGTCATCTATTCCGCATGCTCGCCATTAAACTAATTAAGGCTATTATTAGATTATAACTTGTCAGGTCGTTGTCCCCTAATTACAGAGCTGGATTATGTCCTTATCATCCCGCTCTGTCTAGTAGCTCTGGATTTCCTTCCTTGGGGCAGACTTTTACTCTTTGGCTCCGCTCTGCTAAATAGCTCCGCCTTTTGGCGAATTGTCTCTGACGTGTGGCTCCACGCTCTGGCTCCAATAGCTTAGCTCTGACTCTGGATCTGGCGATTTGGCTCTGACTCTGACTCTAACGACTTAGCTCTGACTCTGGATCTGGCGACTTGGCTCTGGCTCTGACTTTAATGACTTAGCTCTGACATCTCTGCTCTGGCAGCTCTGCTCTGGCAACTTGGCTCTGGCCCTCTGGAAGCTCTGCTCTGGTTAGCTCTGGCTCTGGCAGCTTTGCTCTGGAAGCTCTGCTTTGGCAACTCTGCTTTGGCAGCTCTGCTCTGGAAGCTTTGCTCTGGCATCTCTGCTCTGGTTAGCTCTGGCTCTGGCATCTCTGCTTTGGCTAGCTTTGGCTCTGGCATCTCTGCTCTGGCAGCTCAACTCAGCGGTGACTCGGCAGCGGACGAACCGCAAGCTCAGCGGCGACTATTTTGCCGGAGTTTAGAAGAAGGAATGACAACGGGTTATAGGAAAAAGAAATCTTAGGGCTCTTGTATTAATTGCTTCGAATGGAGAATTCTCATGGGTTTAAGAAGTGGAATCAGAATCGAACTAATTAAGGAATGGAAGAGGGAGTCAGAGATGAGGCGGAGCAACGCCGCCCTTAGGACGCGGCGACGCCTGAATTTAGAGGGAGAGAGACGCGGGCAGTTTAAGGGAATTAGGGCTCAATTTGAGTGTGCAATCGACTTTAGAGAGAGAAAATGATTGAGAGAAGAGAGAGACAATGAAGGGGGAGACGACGCCGACCTGATTCAGGGACGGCGGCGATGGGGTTAGGAAAATGGAGGCGTGAGGAAGAGGGAGACCTGACTTTTGTTTTAAAAGTGAGAATGAGAATATATAAATTGGATTCTCAAATGCCACGTTGCAGATTGAGATTGAAAAGAAAGAATTTGAGGCCTGCCACGTAGGCTAAGGCCTAATCGTATTATTATTATTATTATTATTATTATTATTATTATTATTATTATTATTATTATTATTATTATTATTATTATTATTATTGTTGTTGTTGTTGTTGTTGTTGTTGTAATGGACGAACAGAAGCAAATAAAGTTTGCAGAAATGAAAAATATATTTTTCTTCCCTATATAAATAAAATGTATGGATTTATTTTATAAAAAATAAAAATAAAATTTTAATTATTTTGATAGACATATAATAAGATTTTGTTTTAAAGTAATCAGTTTATAGAATTTGTGCCTCTTTATGCAAACATGTAAATCAATGACCGGATCCGTTTATAATTTACATATACGTGCATGTCTCAATTCAAAATTAATTTTATTGAAAATTAAGAATATAGATATTATATATATATATATACACAATGTAATATATTGCAACATATACATATAATATGTACGCAATTGAGAAATATAAAATTAATAACAAATATACATATAATCACTAACATTCAATTAAAATAATTTATCGTATATAGATTATAATTTTTTTCTTATTAGACATGTAAATCTAATTTTTATCTAGAAAAAATAAATAATAAAATTTATTAATTTAGATTATATGTAATGTTAATATTATATATATATATATCATTAATTATATTTATTATGATTAATGAATCTTTATATAGAATGTAATAGTTAATTAATTAATAAATGATGAAGATTATATATGGTAAATTTTGAAATGGTGAGATTTTAGATATGCCACGTAGGTGGAGTAATAGATAATCCAACACTGCTATTAGTAGCTAAAATGAAAATTTTCATTGATTGCTGCATGTGCCTATGTGGTAAATGAGAAGAAAAGAGGGTGGGTTTTGTGAAAAAGAAGTAACCAAATTCAAATGAAAGGGGCAAAATTGGGAATTTGCAGGATTGCAGTGGCAGTTGAGTGGATGCCAAACTTTCCACTTCTCCTCCACTTTTTGATCTTTCCCTTTTTGCCCCTCCTGTTCGAAAAAGACAAAAATGATTAAAAATTAAGCCACAAAAGCATTATAAAAATCTCGAATAAAAACACAGACATCTCTGCGCTTGGATTGGATTTTTCGAAGAACTCCATTGAAGGGAAGAGAGAGAAAGCATAAAGTGGGAGGGAGGGTGAGAGAGACTGTGGGGGAGAGGGGGAAGGAGGCGTCACTCCCAGCACCGAAATAGCACTGCCCGAAAAAGGTGAAGGCGAAAGGGGTGCGTAGGATAAGCAGAAGCTGCCGTTGTTCACTTTCTTTCTTTTGTTGTTGTGATAGTCATGAAGGGCCGCTGACGTTGAATCTTGTTAAGCCTCCCGTGCTAAAAAGGTCGAGTCTTTTTGAGTTATTCCATCTGGGTTTTGGTGGGTTGGTAGCTGTGATGGACGGCGCGCATTATAGCAATGGCCATCGGAGAAGGAAGCTGGAAATGACGTTGTTGTTGGCGTGCTTATGTGGCCTGATCTCGCTATCTTGCGCGGGGAGGCCGTCTGTCTCGAGGCAGAAGCTGCAGGTTGAGAAGCATTTGAAACGCCTGAATAAACCTCCCATTAAGACCATTGAGGTAACTGTGAATTCCATTCTTTTTTTTTTCTTTTTTCTTTTTCTTTTTGGGATTGGAGATATAAATATGAGGAGAAAAGAGGTGGAGTCAAATTTCAGTTTTTTTTTTCTTTTTCAGTGAGTATTTAGAATTAGTGCTGAGTTTCAACAGTAGCAGTCCATCTTTGCAACATTTCAGAAATAGTAATAATTTTTTGCTGTATTTTCATTTTCTATCTTAAATGCTGAGGACCTCCACTGGTTTGTGCCATTAATGGGTTTCTGGTGTTGAATCTTTTCTGTTATCTACTCTCTCTCTCTCTCTCATGGGGTGTGACTGTAATATCAGGTTGGTTTAAAGGATAGATTTTCTGGGCTTGAGGCTTAATAAAAAAAAGGATGTTTTTTTGTAATGTACTATTGTATTAGTATTTGTGAAAATTGGCATTTGCTGAAGATATTGTGAACGAACAGAGTCCAGATGGTGATATCATTGACTGTGTGCCCATCTCTCATCAGCCAGCCTTTGATCACCCCTTTCTCAAAGACCACAAAATTCAGGTTCTGTTGCAAAAATGAAATATTGTTGATATAATTTGAGGGCATTGATGATTCTAACAAGTTTTATCCTTGATTCAGACAAGGCCTAGCTACCATCCAGAAGGGCTCTTTGATGACAACAAGGTGTCCAATTCCAAAGGCCCTAAAGAGAGAAGCAGTCCTATGTCTCAGCTGTGGCATATGAATGGCAAATGCTCCGAGGGTTCGATCCCGATTAGAAGAACAAAGAAAGAAGATGTGTTGAGGGCTAGCTCTGTTAAGAGATATGGCAAGAAAAAGCACAGAAGCATTCCCAAGCCTAGGTCTGCTGATCCTGACCTCATCAACCAAAGTGGTCATCAGGTAGCCCATAAAGATGCAATCTTTGATGGATTTTGATGGAAAGTAATCTGTTGTGTGTTTTGATGGACTGTGTTGTGTGAATTTTGTAATCAGCATGCAATAGCCTATGTTGAAGGAGACAAGTATTACGGCGCGAAAGCAACTATCAATGTGTGGGAGCCTAAGATACAGCAGCCTAATGAGTTCAGCTTGTCTCAGATTTGGGTGTTGGGTGGTTCTTTTGGTGAAGATCTCAACAGCATTGAAGCTGGTTGGCAGGTACATACATACATACATACATACATACATACATTTAGTCGAAAAACTTGCAAGAATGTTACGTTGTGACGCATTCTTGTTGGCATTTCAGGTCAGCCCTGATCTCTACGGTGACAACAACACGAGGCTCTTCACTTACTGGACAGTAAGGCTCATGAGCTCCCTTTCTGTGATACCATTGTTATTATCATATTATGTAAAGTTTGAATTTTTGTCCTTGATTTATTGCAGAGCGACGCATATCAAGCAACCGGGTGCTACAACCTTCTCTGCTCGGGCTTCATTCAAGTGAACAGCGAGATAGCAATGGGGGCGAGCATCTCCCCTGTTTCAGCATTTAGGAATTCACAGTATGATATTAGCATTCTTGTTTGGAAGGTAACTAACTAAACTGCCTTTACTTATGAAGTAATGAACATATCATCTCCTTTTGGAAAAGCATGATCACTAAGAGATGCTGAGAATCTTGCAAAGTAGGATTTAGCATTAAACCATGATTGTTTTTGTTTTGTTTTGTTGATGTAGGATCCAAAAGAGGGGCACTGGTGGATGCAGTTTGGGAACGACTACGTGTTAGGATACTGGCCGTCGTTCTTGTTCTCGTACCTAGCGGACAGTGCTTCGATGATCGAGTGGGGCGGGGAGGTGGTGAACTCGGAGCCAGACGGGCAGCACACCGCGACCCAAATGGGCAGCGGGCGTTTCCCGGAAGAAGGGTTTGGCAAATCAAGCTACTTCAGGAACATCCATGTTGTGGACAGCTCCAACAACCTCAAATCCCCCAAAGAGCTAGGAACCTTCACTGAGCAATCCAACTGCTATGATGTTCAGACAGGCAACAATCAAGATTGGGGCCATTACTTCTACTATGGAGGCCCAGGCAGAAACCCTAATTGCCCATGAACAAGGAAAAACACAACTGTATAATCAAAATCTATGTAATGTAATAACCACTTATTTGTTTTCTAGTTTTAGTAAAATGTAACCTATGTAGGTGGAAATTTTTGACCCTTTTCTTTTCCCTGAAAAAGTTGTCCATGTAAGTGAACAAGGAGGGAAAAAGTGGCTAAGTTTCTTGAAAAAAAACAGGCCCTTTGTCATTTTCTATGTAATGTTATAAATATATATCATTGCTTGTTTTGCTCACTCCATAAAAATCAGTTGAATGGAGCTTTCTAGCTTGCCTGAAAAACAACATTTCTTCTAATCAATAATAAATTCCCATGTGAAGTAAAGAAAGGGGAAATAGCAGTCCTTTTCTTACCAAACATGTCACACATTGAAATTATAGGGTGTGATGGGAATCTTGATAGGCCATACTTTGTATTATTATATTCACTTTTATTACATTTTGGGCTGGGACATGTCACATTGGACTTAAATGTTAGTGGGGTCTCAAATAACTCATTTTTTAGGGTGGAGAAAACATATTGGGAAATTGTATACAGTCTCCAATTAATTAAAAAAAATTGATTTTTTTAATTTTTTTTGAAGGAATCCACAAACATGTCCACTATAAATGTGATAACTTAAATAAAGGCATTTAAGGTAGTGTGGATGAGATCTCCATGTGAGTGATTTGATAAGAAAAAGAAAAAAAATGTTTTTTACTTTTTTGAGTCTTGGGATTTTTGGTGCATTGCCTTTCTGTAAAGAGGGCACCACTCTTTCTAAACTTTGATATATATTTTTCACTTTTCATATGTCATAGTTTATGATGGGCTTAAAAAATATTTCTAGGATTGACATTTTTAGGTTTGCCCACTCACTTTTGTTTGTCAAAAAAAAAGTTCAAAATAAAAAGTCATTTCCATGATTCCATCTTCACATGCTCTGCTCTAGAGAATATTGGTGAAATAAAAGTTGTCACACGAGTTAATGTATATTGTCCTTGACTTGGGTCAATCATGACAGTGGACTTTTTAGCCAACTCACTGCAATTTTTGGAGTTATTAATGTTGCAGTATTATAGTGTTAAGTTTATGGGCAAATTGTTTTTAATACCCACTTTTATAATATATCTATCAAATCTACTCACCCCTATAAAACATCTATGAAAAATACCCACTTCATAGTGAAATACCATTCCTACCCTTATACTTAATCTCTTTTAATAACTTTGATTTGGCTTAAATGGTATATCGGCTGGAAACTTTCCTCGTGCCCGATAGGTTACTTCGGTAAACTGGGTCTGGACTGTGAGACAATGCCACGTACTTTTAAGCAAAAAACAGTTTAAAACAGTTTGATCTCGCGCTTCTCAAAATGGTATCAGAGCGGGTTTTTATAGAGGAATTATGTAATTTTTAATTTATTTTATAATTAACCTATGTGTGGAAGGAGACTCCATTGAATTAGTATGGATCCGGACGAATGTCCGAGATGTCTTGTATACAGGATATCTTTCCAAATTTTGGAAAGAGAGGCACGTCACCTAATGGGTGAATTACGATGGTGTTGGAGAGCACTCATGCTCAACATTACCGAGGACGAAGAGACTGTTCTTGAGATCATTACGGACTTTCGGGGGCATCTCGATGCCTTATTGGAGAACGTCGTGGCCAAAGCGGCAAACAGACAAGCTAGAGCCTACCTCCATCAATATCATACTTGATGGAACAGAAGGACAAGGCGGGTGTAGCTTATCCAAGCTACCACAAGATCGAGCCAGATTTTTCTGAGAATGTCAACTTGCGGGAGATTCAAAAGACGGTGGAGTATTACGGCAACAAGCTGTATGAGCTACCGATGGAGATGAGCAAAATATCACTCAAACAAGAGGAAATACTAACCCTCTTGCGTGATATCCAGAGAAGAGTGGAGGAGATCGAAAGGCGAAAACCATGTTCCGGAAAAATTCGGAATCAATGGTCCAAAGACCCAACGTATCTACCTCTATTCGATGCAGCACCCAAGGAGTTGCAGCCGAAGGACATAATCCGAATCATGAAAGGCAAATATCATGAATAGCCTTGACAGAATCGGATTAGAAGATCTACAGGAGTTAGCAGAATCTTTTGCTAACCTCAATATGGTTGATCTAAAGATGAACCAAGGGGATGGGGTGCCTAAAACCGAGCCTCAAGAAGGAGAACCGTCAAAGAAAGGACCGGCTCAAGAAGATACTAGCCAGTTCCGGCGGACCAAAAGACGGAGGCCTCAGATGCAGGATACTCTTGTAGGAAAGGTCACCTTAGAACCAATCCATCCATATGGATTGATTCTCAACCTCGACGAAGCCAGTTTCAAAGAATGGGAGGGTCTCATCGACGAATGGGCTTCATCATTGAATGTCGTGATTGCCACAATAGATTACGACAAAAAAGAATTTGCCAGAATCTTCGAAGCAAGCTTGGCGGGTATGGCAAAACAATACTGGGACAAAATCGAAGTCTCAGCAAGGGAAGAGATGTTTAGTAGCACGTCAATTTATGAAATCATAAAGGAGACTACTAAACAGATAAAAATCCATTTCTTGGGAATGGGCTTTTTCGAAGGATCCGCAGAGGAGAAACGCAAGAAATATCAACAGGCACTTTACAATCTAAGATTGATGGTGCTAGAGCCAAAAGCTCTCGATGAATTTCTGCGCCTATACACCCTATATGTCCATATGGGGGTAGTTGATGATCAGAAGGCCATGGATCTCTTTTTCCCAAAGTTTCCAAGTCCATGGAGGGAGATGCTCATCAACGAGTATGTATCACCAGGAGGATATCCACTTGATAGCGCTTCAAGGAGGATGTCTTATGTCCACAAGAAGCTGTCTGAATGGTGCCAGAAGGCAGCGGACCAGAGGAATCTCAAGAGATTGAGGAGACTCAATAAGAAATCTCCATTGATGTGCGACAACATTGATCTTCCAACAGAGATTGCTGCTGAGTTGCTATATCAAAGGAAGAGCCGAAAGAAACATAGGTACCAACCCTATGAAAGAAAGTCCAGAAGAAGTTCTTGGAAGCCAAGAACTATGTGGACCAGGCAGAAGGCACGCTCCTACAAATCGGGCCAACGGAGCGGACCATCAAGAAACAGATTCTCAAATCAAAAGAGAATCCCGGCGAGAAAAACTTTCAGGCGTACCCAGGCCAAAGCAAATGAAAGTTTCAAGGATTGCAACTGCTGGTCGTGTGGTGCAAAGGGGCATATCTCTACCAATTGCCCCGACAACGAGAAGAAAGGGATAAAAAGATTCGAATCCACACAGGATATCGAAGCTGCTATCTTTTACCAGAATCTGATACCCGTGTATCAGTTCGAAGATATATCCTCTGATGAGAGTATATACGAACAGGAAGAAGTCTTTAGTTCTGCAGATTCGGAAATGATCGATGGATCAACCGGAGACGAGTCAGACTAAAGAAGAACACGAGGTCCACCACATCCAAAAGGAGGATCAGAATGGATTCACTAGCCATTTTCTGATTCCACAGGAAGAAGTGGTGAAGAAGCTCGTGAAAAAACTCAAGAATGAAACCGAAGAGGTACAAGCATACCAAGGGTTTTCCAATAGGAGATTGGATCGAGTTTTACATAGCTTGATTCCAACCAAAAGGAAGCATCATGTCTATTTTGGCGTTACAAGCCAAGAAATGGCGCTTCCAATTGAGATTACAAGTAATCAGGTGGAAATCCAGCTGGTTCCTGCCGAAGATATTAAGCAGGATCTCAAGAAAATGAAGCCAGAAGTCGCAAGTACGATGAAATGGATTCATATTGGAGACAAGCCGGTGCTTAGCCATACTCAGAGTCTCAGACTAGGAGCACCAAGGCTATCATTCCAAGGAAATAGGCTAACTTCAGGGCCTATAACAAGGAGCTTCTCTCAGTCTTATGAGAGATGGGCGATCCAGGAAACACCAGTTCCGGACATGAGAATCAAGCTCAAATGTCCCGAAGGATGGAGACAAGTTTCCACAAGATTTGATACAACAAGCAGGGAAAACAAGTTTCCTTGTAGTTCGTTGTATTATTTGGCAAATCCAGGCGACAACCGATACATCGGAACTCTGGAGGTTGGAGGTTTTGAAATTCAGACCGAAGGCCAAGCCGGACAAGAAGCGGACGTCCTGATCTTAGGACGAGATTTCCTTGACAAATATAAACCATGGTCATGGAAATTAGGAGGAATGGAGATTACAATTGGACGCCAAAGAGTGATGATCCAATGACAAGTCCATTCTCGATATACATCTCTGTAGGGATGTTATATGAGAAATTCAAAGCAGAATATTTTGCTGCTTACGTGAATTCGGGAGCAGGAATCTGTACAGCAAAACGAGGAGTCTTTCCAGCAGAAGTGGAAGAAGAGCTACCTCGAATTGGAGGAAGGGATTTCTCCAAAAAGATTTTACTTCTATCAAAAGGAGTAAAACAAACGGAAATATTGATCGGCGGAGCAGGACAGACACCTTGGTACAAGGTCAAGACTCCACCAATTTATTTCCATGATACCGGAGCAGATGTATTATTCGGAAATAATTTTCTGCAAAGATTCAAGCGGTATATACAAGACAATGAAGCCAGGAGGCTAGTGTTCACAACCAATTGTGATCACAAGATCATTGTGCAGAGGCTCAATGGAGCTTTTCATTGATCAATGCCAATCAAATTCCGCAGCAAGCGTGGTGATGATGGCAGACTCCGGAGACCCCAGATGAAGGATCAAAGGAGATTCGGAGAAGTTTTGCTCAAATGCAGAACTGAGGGATTCCCAGATCTCTCCGAGGAAGAAATTCAAATCCTCAAAGTCTCCCTGATATCACACCAAGATATCAGGGAAGAAGAACAGGTGTCCATTGCCGATGTCAAAAGGAGGATTCAGAAATGTTACCACGAGGATCCTTTGGCATGGTGGGACAAGAACCAGCTCAGAGCAACCTTGAAAGTTAAAACTGGAAATGAGCATGAGTTTGTAAGGTTCAGACCTATCCTGATGAACACTCAAGATCAACAGGATATGAGGAGTATAATCAAGGAACGCCTTGATTTGAAGCTGATCGAACCAGGGAAATCGCCTTACAGCAGTCCTGGATTTCTGGTGAGAAATCATGGGGAGATCAAGCGAGGAAAGCCAAGATTGGTCATTAATTACAAAGGGATTAATGACATTCTTGAGTTTGACGGATACTTCATCCCAAGTAGAGAACACCTAATCAACTGCATTAGGAGTGCAAGGGTATTCTCAAAATTCGATTGCAAATCAGGTTTCTACCAAGATTCGCATGGAGGAAGGGAGTAAGAAGTTCACAGCCTTCTCAACTCCACAAGGACATTATGTCTGGAATGTCATGCCAATGGGGTTAGCCAATGCGCCTCAGATATTCCAAAGGAAGATGGATAATCTCTTCAAAGATTATTCTTCGTTTATGTTTGTTTATATTGATGACATCCTTATTGCATCAAAGAACATTCATGAACATGTCAGGCATCTGGAGATATTTGCGGATGTTTGTCAACAAGAAGGACTAGTGCTGTCTGAAAAGAAGGCAGTCATAGCCACCCAGAAGATGGAGTTTCTGGGGATTGAGATCGATGAGTCTAGGATAATTCTACAAGATCATATTGTGGAAAAAGTCCAGGGATTTCCGGAGGATCTCAAGGAGAAAAAGCAGCTCCAAAGCTTTCTCGGAGTTGTCAATTTTGCAGGGATGTTTATCAAAAACCTTGCAGAACATAGAAAGGTTTTCAGTCCACTACTGAAAAAAGATGTTCCATTCATTTGGAAAGAGGAGCATCGAGAGGGTATGAAAAAGTTGAAAGAGATTTGCAAAAATCTCCCGAAGCTTTCAATACCACAAGACGAGGATGACTTGGTCCTCTATACTGACGCGAGTGATTTCTGGTGGGCAGCTGTGCTCACAAAAATCACCCCATTTGGAGAAGAACCTTGTAGATACTGCAGCGGACTCTTCTCCGACAACGAGGCTGTGCGATGGCACATCAACGAGAAAGAATTCTTTGCAGTGCGGAAGGCGTTTAAAAAATGGCCGCTTTTCCTACTTGCTAAAAAATTCGTTTTGAAAGTAGATAACACCAACGTTAAAACTTTCTTAACAAAAAAGATTGAATCTAAACCTGAAAAGGCTAGATTGCTTAGATGGCAAGCAGAATGCCAATATTATGATTATGATATTGTCATCTTGAAATCTGATCAAAATGTTCTTGCAGATTTCTTAACAAGGGATGGAGCCAACTGAGGTTGACTCTATCATGGAGAACCAGAGGCAGCTCCTGGATAGCCTTGAGATGCTACAACAAGAATGGCAAGAGTGTTTACTCCATGCCAAACAAGCGGGAAGGATACAAACGGATGATGAATCCAAAGTAACCAACCGCATACGAGAATGTATCATGAAGATGTTAAATCTTAATGATGCAACCCACAAGCCGCTCCTGCGCGGGATCATGGCTCCCATGATCGAAGCAGGCATTACCGTACAGGCCGGATTACCTGTAGCAGGGGATTCAATTACCCCTAGCACAAGTTCTGAGGCTAAGGTGTTAAAACCGGATCCTCGAGAAAAAGATGTTGCTAAGGCTTCACCGCCCGAACCAACATGTCAACCCTCCACCTCTGGGGTAAAAGAGGGAGAGATCAGTCTTAGGCCGTCGACAGGCAAATCTAAGATTGATACTAACATTATTGATATTTCTCCTGTTTGGCAGCTGTACCAGTCCAGATGGGAAAAACTCAATACCAGAAAAGGGCTCAATCCGAGCTATTGCCGGGTTGATATTGCGGGAAAATATCCTCGCATATGGATGACCACCGGAGCCAATCCTCAGGAGGTCAAAGAATGGTATGAATTCGGGGCATTGGCCTCAGTTTATACTACTTCGCCAACATTTAGCGAAATCAAGGGTCTACCCAGGTGGATCCAAGAGACAGTCTATGATGCATGGGCGAACAACCAATCCCTCAACCGGGGAGATGTCCTGGAGCTATACTTTCTTAGCGCCGCTCCAGAACCAGCAGGAAAAGGGAATCATGAAGCCTTCCATTTTATTAGGCTTCGGAGACCCGACACGGAGGCCTTAAACCGAATTAAGGCACCCAATCATGAAGTTTCCATTGTCACAACATTCACGGAGGATCAAATCTCCACGAGACGTGCATGGGGACTATGGGTCTGTCTCACAGAGATGGACAAAGTAAAGTATCAGTTCAAGTTCTCTCATAATGCAGGACTTGGATCTTTCCTGTTAAATTCTATGACAGGAAAAACTACAAGCTTCGCAGAGAAGGCCTTTGAAGAAAAAAGGCAGACACTCTGGCGAAACAAGGTGACGGGAAGCAAAGAAACCCGTCACAAATTCTGTAACATGGCTCATTTAGGCCAGATCACATCTGCACGGAGTGTCCAACGTAGAAAGAACCGGAGTTCGGCAAAGGCTTCTTCCCAAAGCCTAACAAGAAGAAATTCCGGTCAGACGAGTACGAGGAGCACAAGACTCCACGTGGACGAGCACCACGGGCACCAAAAAAGTAAGGGGCCCGACAAAGAAAAGGGAGTCATGTGACTCAAAACAGGAGGACCACCCACAAAAAGAAAAACGACGAAAGTGGGCGGATGATAATGCAGGCCAACTACCCACTAACCAAAGTGGGTAATTCTACAGGAACTCCACTCATCAGAAGAAGACAAAGGATGGTGGAAAAGTTGCTGGACCTCACCAACAATTATCACAAAAAGATAAAGGAAGGTTCAACTCCATCCATGTGAAGGCACTAACTAGTGTCGGCAATTATGGCCGACAAAAGAAGGTGGCTATCACCATCCAAGCAAGCTGGCCACGAGGAAGGAATCCAAGGCCAACTACCGAGCAATTATAGAGGGCATCAAACCTCTATATAAACCGAAGCTCTGGAGAGAAAGGATCATCGAAAATTCAGAACACATTTTCACACACCACTTCCTCTCTCTAGAAAATTATCTTTGTAATCTTTTAATTTTGTTTTCAAAGTTTTTCGTTTTTTTAGTTTTAGTTCCTTTTTATTTTTATGTACACAAGTATTAGCTACTATGAGTAGCTAAACAAGTTAGTCTCCTCCCTTGGGGAGTATTTTATGAAATAAATTAATTTTTATATAATTCCTCTATAAACGCTTTGTTTTTGTCCAACTATTCCGGTTCAGTAAAAATATTTTCTTTATTTTTCCAACAAAGTATTGAGTCGGCACTTAGTGAAGGAGAAAGGTTGCAACCATCTCTTGCGAGTGTGTGGTTGGTGCGTGCCGGGGTGGCAGACGAGCCGTAAAACGCAACAAGACGGACTCCTGAAGAAGACCAGTCGACAAAGGTATAATGTTGGTTAAATTTAAGAATTATTTTGAAGTGTTACGGAAGCATGTTGGGCCTGATTAATCTTAAAACCGAAACTGTTTCATGATGAATATGTAGAGGATTTGTTAAGGGGTAGTTTTGTCATTAATTATGAATTGGGTATGGTTGATTTATGTTTTGTGGAAGTGGGTATTTTTGATAGATAAGTTATGAAGGTGGGTATTTTAAATTTTGACCCTAAGTTTATTTTATGGGTGTATGTCACATTTCTGTTTTTCAATTTGAATTTGGGGAAGGATGAATCTTATTTGTTTTTTTAGTAAGATGAAATCGTATTATTGAGCAGGGACGGATCTAAGAATTTAATTAGGACAGGGTGAGATTTCATTGGATATTTTTAATGAATTTTTAGTAAAGAAAACAGACCAAGCGATCGCCAAGATTTCATTAAAATATATACATATATATAAGTAATAAAAAAAAATTGACCGGGCAACCGCCGAGGCTGCCCGACCTCTAGATCCATCTCTGTTATTGAGTAACAAGGTTTGCAATTTAGCATATATTGATGTGAAAAAGCACCATTGAGAATCATATTTTTATTGGTAACAAAATTTGTCCCATTTAATTAAAACTTATGACTCTCAATCATGAGATCGTCACTCTACCAAAAATATCGAATATGTTAATTTTTAGAGACTGAAAAATGTGAATCGAGACATTTTTATTTAAATTTCCTTGATATTTAAATTTAAATGCGTAGGTTACGAAGAGAAAAATACAGGTAAAGAATAGAATCATTTCAAAATTCAAACAGATCAACATAAGTGGGCCTAACCCAATTTGAAAAATGGGCCATATAGCAAGATAATGGGCTGCTAATATTTCACCATTCCCACAATTCCCATATCAAAATTATGTTTCTATATGAAAACTCATTGCTATTTAACCATAGTCCCTCAAATAAAATGAATTTCATATTCCACCCAAATGTTAAAAACCTCATTTTTTGTATTTGTTGGATACATATTAGTGTTAAAGATTGGGCTCTGAATGTATGAGACAGCCCAAGACATGAAAATAAAATCCAAGATGATTTCCCAAAAAGCCTAAATTAAATGCCTCAGCTGCAATTTGTAGCTATACATCATGCATCAAATGCAGAAACATTTTGTTGTACCTTCCCTCATTCCCTGCTTACATTCCAGTCCCTTTTATCCTGTGTTAGATGTTAGAAACTGCACGACAACGAGCTTCTGAATGAGATCGTCACTTCACCAACTAGACCACACGCCCTAACTACAAAACACGGTCATTAGCAAACATGATCAAGAAACAAATTTTATACGAAAGAAAAAAGATGTTCTCGTCTTCCTCGTGTGAGAGCATGAGCAGTACAAGTAGAGATACAATCGCCACAACAAAAGAGAGCACGCGTTACACAGAATGTGGTGAAGCTTCTTCACTACCAAAGCCTCACAATTATCTATTCATATCACTATCACCTCTATAAAATATCATCAATCATCATATCATATTCCCCCACCTCTGGTTTCTAACCTGTCTGCATATTCCAAAAATGAAACCAAAAATCCCATCTTCTCTTCCACCACAAACCCCTTACTCTGAATCACTCTCCACAGTCCCCATAGCTTTCAAACCTCTAGGTTTCTGCAATAAATCACACATCCAAAATTCATCACACTCTTCGAAAACACTGAGAGAAGGCCCCAATCCAAGAAGCATATACCATGGTTTATTTACCTTCTTAGAAGTCTTCTTCTCTCTCACTTCATACCTCTCCTGGCACAAGTCCGTTAACCATGCACCTGGACTCACCAACTACAAAAAGAAACGAAAGGGACGAGCTGATATGTTAAGACTAACCATATTCATTTTAGCTATTCAAACTTCGAAGGAACCAAAGACTTACTAATATGGTTCTTTGGATCAACTTGGCCCTTTTCTTGGGCCTTTGAGGCGGTTTACAACCTTTCATCGCCATAAAATCTTCCTCTTTTTCTTTACTCGACAGTGCAATCAGCAACTTTGGCCAGACGACTTTCCTGTTCTCCTCCTTTGGATTCGCAAACAATGCCTTGGTAGCATCATCAAATCCACCGGACCCCCTCGTCGTGTAGTACCTGTCTTCCTTCTCAGGCGAAAGGGATGTTGAAGCTTTTCGGTTATCATTTGCAATAGATCTACTCGCACCTAAGTCCCTGAATTCAAGTGTGCCAAAAACGATCACTTTCACTTTCAAAACTTGAGTTTAACTATGTAGAAAAGGCTAGAGAGTTCTTCTTATTTGAGATATCAAGCTTTATTTTCCACCTAGAAAACAAATGCTCATTATATCTGTTTTCAACTAGTTTTTCTAACCATGAATAGCTAAGTAGATCTAACCAACACTTCAACAACTTGAGAAAAATTGAGGAACCACAGCCCAAACCTAATCATCTCAAACAAGAAACAATGAAAAGAAACTTAAATCACAAATTTTTCATTAGCAATTCATCTCTCTTTGCTCCAATACACATAGAATTGAAAACGAAACAATCACCAAAGACCACATTAAGGGGGAAAAACAATAAAAAAATCATAGATTCAATCTTTCCTCGAGCTGCAAAATAAGAACAAGAAACCCAAAAATAAAAAAATAAAAAATGGAAAGATTGAATTTTTACCTGGTGGAACGGAGAGGAGAGGGAACTGGAGGAAGAGCATTCCCATCTTTACTGCAATTATTAACATTATTACTAAGGTTATTATCCACCACTCTTGAAGTGATTTTCTTCTTGACCACAGCGGCGCCGCCGCCGTCTGATTTTCCGCTCAAAGGCGAGTCTTTCACTTTCACACACCTCAGCCTCTTTCTATTCCCCCACTGCAGCTTATCCATATCCGAATGCGGAGAAAATCTGCAACACCCACAAAGAAATTGAAGCAACCCATTTGAGATCTTGACTTATAAACACAGGAAATGCGTATAATCAAACAAAAACGTCGTTGCAGAAGAGAGGAAAAGTCAAACCCACCTCAAGATCTGCCGGTAGATGACACTAGTTATTCTTCAAATATTGTGTAAAAGCAACCAGTTTTTCCCAAATCTAACAATGATACAATCAGCACAATCCCATTCCCATGCACCAAAAACAGCAGAATACTATATGCGTATGTCTAGTATATCTGTATATGTATAAGTCTAGAGAGAGAGAGAGAGAGGGATTGAAAGAATGAGGGAGTTTTTGTTCGAAGAGAAGCACCTCAAAAGAAGTTTAAAACTTAGACCAAAAAGCGAAAAAATGAAATTACAGAAGAAGGAAAAAAAGAGAAAATTATGGCTAAAGGGCGAATTTATATTATATTCATTCTCTCAATCTTTTATTACAAGGAAAAAATTAGCTAAAATTTGAGTTTATTTTGCTTTAGAGCACTCCAAGCATATCACTTAAATATATCACTAACTTTAAATTTAGGCTAAAATAATTGAAAATGAGATAAAAATGCATCCAGCAAATTCCCTAAATTGGATGGGGCCCACAAAAAATTTTACACATACCTAAATTCAATCTTAAATTTACACCCACCCTGAATTTATTTTAAACTTATAATTATTGTTTTTATGTAGAAAATAGGAGATCTGGTGTATGCAGTTATAAAATCGGGATCCTGAAATTAAATAGGGAAGCTTTAGAGAAGAATATATGAGCATAATTTTGGGATTTCTGTTGGGAGTGCTCTTAATGAGTTTGTGTGTGTGCGTGTGTGTTTTTAAAGATTTATTTGGAACTCCTCCGTCCCACGAAGCTTGAGCAATTTTCCTTTTCGAGTTGATCCGCGAAACTTGAGCAATTTTTTTATATGGCAAAAAGTTTATCTTTTATTCATCTTTTCACTTACCACACTTAACATATAAAATATTAACATTTTAAAATTCGTGACGAAAAGAAGTTGCTCAAGTTTCGTGGGACGGATGAAGTATAATTTAGTGTATTTTTAGTTAGTGGGGCTTTTATTGGAAGGAAAAATGAAGGGTTAGGATTATGGGTGGGGTGTATTTTGGGTGTAAAATGGACGGTGGGATGTGTTTTCCCTCCAAACGTGCCACGTCACTATGAGGAGATATGGGTCACGTGACTCTCACACCCTCCCATGCTGGATTCTAAACAAAAGCCCAATTGTTTGGGCCTCTATAAATGATTCAATGGGCTTTAGAAAATCAAAGTGAGCCCAAATTAAGCCCATGTAAAATATTATGGGTTATGCAATCATTCGGCTATTTAAAAATCTTTTTTTGGGGGTACGTGTGTTGGTATAGCGTAGGAAATTAATGTTCAAGAGTTGTGATCCTGGGTTCGAGTTCTCCATCACGCAATCATTCGACTATTACATATATTTAACTTACTATCTACATAGTTCAATTTTAGCCCAGTCCAATTTTCAGAAAAAATAAAATAAAAAGTCTTTCAACATAAAAATAAAAATTAGTTTATTCTTATAGAAGATAGATTATTTTTTAAAAAAAAATATATATATATATATATATATATATATATAGATGAAGTTTTTTATATTCTTTCAACTATAATTGTACAATTTGTAGGGGTAACTTTAGTATATATTATTGAATCAATAGAAAGAGAATAATTATTTATTATAGTCGGTGATCAAATTTTAATCCTAAATCCATTAAAATTCTACTTACACATAAAAATGAATTGTACAGACTGCCCGAAAAATTTGGCTCGGGCGCGCCCCCGAGCCCCCATTCAATACCTTCGAGTTCAGCCCCCTCCCATCGACAAATCTTGGATCCGCCCTTGCTTTTAATTGTTTTATTTTCATACGTAATTTATTAAAAAAAGGGTTAATTGCATCAAAATACCTGACTTTTCCCAAAATTTGATTTTTTGACAAACTTTTTAATTGTAGCAAAAATTTTAGCTACATTTCAATTTATTGCAATGTCCGTCCCGCGTATATTTTCAGCCAAATCCATGCTGAGGTGGACCTCCGTAAAGCTTAGGTGGCATGTCGTGCCGGGTAATGAAACATTGTCGTCTCAAATCCATTGCAATAAATTGAAACGTAGCTAAAATAAATTGGTCGGAAATGAATGGATTTGGTCGGAAATATACGCGGGACGGACATTGCAATAAATTGAAACGTAACTAAAATTTTTGCTACAATTAAAAAGTTTGTCAAAAAACCAAATTTTGGGAAAAAGGTCAGGTATTTTGATGCAATTAACCCTAAAAAAAATCAAATCCATTTATTTCTAATTATTTGCATCATCTATTTAAAAATGTGTTTGAATAATTTAACTAAAAAGTTATCGATGAATTTGTGGTCATGGCCATTACTCCTCGAATTAATAGAACTTCAAATATAGAAGTAATGCAAGCGCGACAGAACATTTAATTTTTCGTACACAAATTATATTAATTTATTATAATGCTTAGTGGAAAGATGATTGCATAATTACCTCGATGTTTAACTAGTAATCAAACGTGAAGGTGTTTTAATGTTTTGTCATATTGTATTTAGGAGTGATATTTCCATTGATTTCCACTAGAATAAAGTTGAGTGCCTTTTGAAAAAATTATACTATATGTGAAAAAATGACTATTAGATTTGAAATGGTTGAATACTTACATTTTGCTCAATCTCTCTCTCTCACGCACACATACACAATAGAGGTGTATTTAATTTGAAAAACAAATACATTGTGCGAAATAAAAGGGAAAAACATTCTCAAAAAATAAATCATCAATATGAATTCAAACAGAAGGTGACAAATTAAAGCAGCGGCGTTAGGTGCAAAAGTAAAAGGCTGTAATATATAATATTGTTTATTCGTTTAATCATAGTGAAATTTAAATTAATCGAAAAGGCAAAATGGAAAAGAACAAAACAATGGTAAGAAGACAGCTTAAGCTATGTGGTTTTTTGCTTTGATTAGCGGAAACAGCTGTGAAAATATATACAGCAGTTAATACTAATATTTTTTAAATCAAACATATTATACACATATTAATTAATTCATCACAAAAATAAAGACGTCTGCTTTATCAAGTTCGAAAAATCTGATCTTTAATTATTTTTATTTTTATTTTTATTTTATTCTCTTTATTTAAGACACATAAACCTTTATAGGATACGACGTATTCGAACGTTATTGCTAAAGATTTGTATATTTCTTTTTCATTTTTCTTAAAAGACAACCAATAAAGCTAGAAGTGAGGAAATATTATAATTTGTTGCTTATTCCACATATAGTATTATTTTCTTCCTCACTCATTAAAATATGTATATAATTTTATTTTTGTTGATGAAGCTAGCTGGCCATTTTTGAGGTGTATATAAACCCCTACAATCTGCTCAATCCCAACACCAATCTCCTCTCAACTTCTCTAAATACACACATATACACCTTTTGTGTGTGCATTAGTTATATATATATATATATATATATATATATATATATATCACCTTTTCTTACATATATATATATAAGAAAATAATGGAGGCCAAGAAAATGATGGTTGTTGCATACATGCTGGTGGTGTTGGTGGCCGTCAACGGCGTCTCCGCCGCTGAAGCTCCGGCACCGGCCCCCACTTCCGCCACTGCCGTCGTCGTCCCGACTTGCTTAGCATCCGTCGTCGCTTTGGTTTTTGCTCTTCTCTTCTGAAAGATGATCGGCGTCTTAACGTTAATTACATCTTGAAATAATTCTTCTTAATTTAACTTTTTTTTTTGTTATCATTGTATTGATGTGGGATTTGTTTGAGCATTTATTATTAATTTAGTATTTGTTGAATAATGGATCGACTATTAATCTTTAAATCTTGAACTTCCAATATTTAATTAGCTCTCTACGAGTATAAATACAATATTCTCCCTATAAAAAAATATTAGTACTATTTTTTTAGAAAACATAATATCCATCCGTCCCGTGAAGCTTGAGCAATTTTTTATTTTTGGGTTGTTCCGGGAAGCTTGAGCAGTTTCTTTATATGACAAAAAATTTATTCTTTATTCACTTTTTCACCTACAACACTTACCACATAAAATATCAATTCTTTAAAATTTGTGCCAAAAAGCTTCGTGAGACGGAGGGAGTTTGAATTTCCCTTGTTATTTGTTAGTCTCTAGAGAATATATCGTTGATGATGGTAGCAAAATCACTATGTTTTGGCATTGGCATCAAGAATTAGTGAAAAATAGTTGATGTGGTTCTTTTAATGTAAAATCTATTTCCCTTTTACAATTTCACTCCATATTTTCCTGTGGCACGGTTAATGTCTAAGGCTAAAATTATTGAGTTTGAATACCTTGTGGAGGGATCTTTAAATTTCTTTATTTAATAAAGCTATTTTATCAAAAAAAAAAACAACTATGGTCAAATGTGTGTTTGTGTGTGTGTGAGAGAGAGAGTTGTGGTCGTTTTTGGGTAATGGTATATAACTCTAAGAGACAAAGTAGTAATGTTATATAGAATATCTAAGTTCAATTTTCAGCAAACCACCAAACTATGAAGAATATGACACCTCAACTTAAGTTTCTCGTGGAAGAATGGCAACTATTCAAAACTGGACACATTTTTGGTGTCAGATTTAAATATCTCATAATCCAAAAATAAATGAAAGTGGTCTTTTGTATAGTAGGCAGCATTTCTTGATCAAGAAATATTACCTAAATTTAATGATGTTGGAAGCACATGGATCCAGAAATTTGAGATTAAAATAAAACCATGTTCCAACTCAAAAGACAGCCCACCTGCATTTAAACACATCTTATTTGAATTGGCAAACAACATAATCTAAATTATCTTATTCCAACAACCACATGTCCCATAAAAACAACTGGTTTTTGTTTCATTTTCATTTTTCAATTATGAGAGAGAGAGAGAGACCACCACAGCTGAGAAGGATAGCAAAAATCCACAAGGCAAAAATTTCACTCAATATCAAAACGAAATGTCATGTTTTCCTTTTTGGGCTGTCCCAAACGAAATGTCCTGTTTCCTTTTTTGGCAATACACTCTCTCTCTATACTTAATATTTAAATAATTTCCACCAACCCACTTTATCTACTTTATACACATTTCTTAATCTTCGTGCCGAAAAGAAATAGGACATTTCGTTTGGGACGGAGGGAGTAATTAAAAACAAGTTCTCATGTGACAATTGTACATAAACTAGTATGAATAAGGTACAGACAGGTCCAAGAGATAAGCAAAACGACGGCGAGACGATCCCAAACTCACTCAGTCAAAGCCTCAGAGTTGCTCCAGAGGCCCATCATGCTGGATAAGGCTTTACACAATCAGATCAGGAGCTTCTCAATGGCGTCCTGTGTTACCAAGAAATCATCCAAGAATTACCATCTTATCAAATAACTAGAAAAAATTCAAGAGTAGGTTGTTTTTTTGTAAAAAAGTAGCCATATATTACCTTCAGTTGCTGTATTTGAGATTTCAACTGGCTTCCCTCATTGCTCGTCACGGAACAGGCAATCACTGGTCTGGTAACTCCACACGCCCGACCAAGAGCTTGCTTGGATGGAACAAACACGTACGGCACATTCTGCAATCATTCAGTTCATTTAGTCATTCACCAGAAACTACTATAAGCAACTACATCAAGAAAGTGCATTCAATACTAGTTATGCACATAACAGCATTCTTATTATAAGTTAAGTTATGATTAGCCACTTAATTCAAACTGTTTGCACAGAATCTGGAGGTCTTCAAACAAGATAACTTGATATGCTACAAACTATGGTCCAATTCTTTTGAAGCTGTGATTGAAGCAACATTGTCCAACTTGGGCAAACAAATATACTACTAAATTCAGATAATTCAAACTCAAAGACTATAACCAGCATACCACATAAACCAGGAGGGCTACAAAGAATAAATCGACCACCAAATCAAATGGCAAAGATAAAAATTATCTTACAAAACAAGAAAAGAAAACCAAAACAATTCTTTAAAACTATGCGTGTATCAAAGGCGCAACACTCCATCAATCTCAGTACATCTTCCCACACCATAATGTTACAATTATATTTAAATACGGCAACACAACACAACAAAAGTTACCTTATCTTCAGCAAGAAGTGGAAGATGAAGAAGAATCTCAAGGGGCTCAGTATCAGCAGCCATCACAACGAATTCAGAAATCCCTCTGTTCAGAGTCTTAGTTGCTGCAAATAAATCGATCACAACATTTCCAACACAACTCAGCATTCGCACAACACCAAATCCCACACACAAAAAACAAACAACCAAAAACCTAAGAAACAAACACATAAAACAAAAACCTCACCTTCATTAGCACCCTTTTTTAGCTGCTTGTAATTGGCAGCTTGCTGAACCAAATCGAGAATGGTCATGGTGAGTTGGCTATCCGCCAACGGGTATGCTTTGGGGTTCACAGCTTCTGCAGTCTACAATCAACACACACACACACACCGAGTTCAGCAAACATAATCCGGTAGAAAAGAAAAAAATCCAGATAAAATTGCAGAAATAACAGATTGTGCAAACATACAAAATTCAAATTGAGAAGCGAAAATTAACGTATGAATGAATTATACCATGATGATAGCGGATAGCTCTCAAACAGCACGGATTGTGAGTGCGGAAGATTCAAGAGAAAAGATTTATAGGGTTTTGAGAGACCGCTGAAAAGAATTAGGGTTTAGGGCGAGTAGGGTATAAGAAGATTTTAGGATGAAAATGGGCTTAGGCCCGAAATCAAACAGGCCTATATAGGCAAAAAGCCCATATTTGTTGAAGTTTTGTAGAGTTTTATTTTACTTTAGACCTAAGTTTTAATTCGGTCCATGATATAGTTGGTGTGACTCTTTATCTAGAAGATAAACTAAATACTTGCTTCGTTCCATTAATAATGGTTCACTTTTATTTTTTATATATCTCATTAATAATAGCTTATTTAAAAAAAAATTATTTCTCTCACAAAAAAATGTGAGCTCGACAACTTTCTATCACTTGTATCATTTAATTACTCTTTTTTTCTAATAATTGTGTTTGAAATTAGGGAGTCATACTTAGTGGAACGAAGAGAGTAAATTGTTAGAGATTTTCCTTTACGAGAAGTCTTGGGTTCAAATTTCGCCTTCATACAATGTAGTATTTTTCCACATTTGCATAGTGTAGTGGTCCATGTAAATTATGTAATAACTTATTTGATGATCTTCAAAAACAAAACAAAAAAAATGTAAGAGACTTAAAGCATGTTTATGTGTGTATTCGAATCATTTTTGAAGTGTTTAGACTTGATTTGAATTTGTTTTACAATACGTTGTTTTTATCTTTTTGTCAAATTCAAACACACGTGATCATCAACTACTAAGTAAAAGAAAATTTAAGATTTGCCTAGGTTATTAATTAATTATTTAATTTAATGAGATTATTTGTACGTGGTAATGAGATATAAGTGATCCAATATTTCCTATTTATATTTCGATTTCATCTTGTTGATACGTTCTATAACTATAAATTGCCATTTTCATTGTCCCGTTATTCTTGAAATGATAAATATAATCACTAAGGGGGAGGGGCCGTGCGTGTGCGTGCGGCGCAGTGGGTGTGTGCGTGTGTTTGTGTGTGTGTTTGAGAGAGAGAGGTGTGTGTGTATGTGTGATTTGGCCGCCACATTGGCAATTCCGGCAGCTACGTTGGGAATGCCGGCAGTCACCTCAGATTAATTTGGGCAAAATTATAAATGGTGGGATATTTAAGAATCAATTATAAATTCATGTATTTTTTTTGCCAAAAAATAAATCAGAAAATTAGCAAACTTGATGTATTTTATGGCAATAACCCCTAATTATAATGTAAAGAAATAAATATAAAAGGTATTGTCGTTTTAACTTCGATATTACAAACTTTTGACTCATTTCACGAACCAAAGAAACTCTCACGATCGGAATATGATTGAAAAACTCGGCTCACGCGAAATAAAACATACATTTATAAGTATTTTCAATTTCATTTTCTTTGAATATTCAACTCTAAACAACACTGTTTTGAACCAAGGTGTAATAATATTTCCTTTTTTCAGCCATAATGAATATTAGTGATCAAAAGAAAACAAAGTTGTATTGTTTACTTTCTTGAAGGATCACGAGTCCAAACCAGAATCAAAACATCTTATTATTCAAACGATGTTGTTAAAATCACATTCATAAAATTAAATGAAATCCCAACTTTTATTTATATTGAATTTTTCAATCATGTAAACAATCGAATTTGCAATTACAAACAAATAGGCCATTTGGTCCATTTGCAAAGCAAAATCCTTCCCCTTTGAATGCAGCCTTGCAATTCCTTTCACAAACTGAAGTGATGCAGCCTCTGTTATCAATTATAGTTGTGCATTTCTGCTTCCCATTTTCTTCACCAAATGCACCCAACACAACTGCAAAAACAAGCTTCCACATTTTAATATTTATTTATACAATTAAAAAAAATCAAGTTTGTACATTAAAATAGGAATATATACCTGAGAGAAGAAGGAAAATAGCTAGAGATAATTTCGCCATTATATACTTAATTCAACCTTTTTTGTCTCTATTAAATCAAAATGGTGTGGATGTCTCCTTATATAGGGCCTATGGTGTGCAAAACTGGAAAATACTATGTCACTTTATAGCAACAATCCAAATTCCTTACTACTTTTATTTCGAAATAATTAGCATTTATTAACAAAATATTATGACCATATTGTAATCGAGCTATTAAATATAGATTTGATTTGCTAAATGGCCATAATTATGGCAGCCATAATGGGTCAAATTAGTCATTTTATATTTGTTATAATTATTTGTGTAATTATATTTAATAATTGATTTATTATTTTACAATATTACCCTTACATTTATTTCTTTCCTTGATTACTTTAAAATTGTTTCCTTATACATATAGTGGACTAATTACTGTCCATTATTACCTTATACCAGAACCGATCACCTACCCACCGTGGGCAATAATAACGTGCCCACCACTGATGTGGCAATTGTAATTAGAGTAAGATAATTTTAATTAGAGTAAGATTTATTGATTCTCTTTCCTAATTAACATTGCCACATCAGTGGTGGGCACGTTATTCTTGTCCACGGTGGGTAGGTGATCGGTTCTGTACCTTATACATAGTGGACTAATTACTGTCCATAAAAAGGGAGCAATACCCACAGCCACGCCATGAGAGCCAACCCCCCCCCCCCCAAAAAAAAGAAAAGAAAGAGGTATCACCACCCTTTTTAGGAAAAAATAAATACTAACAAAAATTTGTTGATAGTTTATATTAATTTATCTAAGAATATATAGTTTAAAAATTACCTATGTAATTAATCATTGTTGATTATGAGACCAATTTCCTTCGTACTTGAGTTTTGTTAACACTAGTACGCCCTTGAGTGCGATGCACGAATTATGATATATTTATTTATAAAATTTTAAATTATGTAAAAATATCAATGATGAGGAATGATATATGCAGAGTAGGGAAATGATGCAAATCAGAGGAATCGGCCCCACTAGCGGAACGAGTATGGCAGAAGAAGCGCACTCGTCAGAGGAATCATCCTCACCAGAGGAGTCGTACTTGCCAGAGGAACCATTCTCACCAGAGGGATCTCACTCACCAGAGGAATCACGCATGACAGAGAAGCCGCTTTCACCAGAGGATTCATCTCCGCCAGAGAAGTCATCTTCGCCAGAGAAGTAGCTCTCACCAGAGGAGCCGTCTTCATCAGCGGAATCGCCAAAGACGCGGGAGATTTCCCGCGTGAAGGCAAATTTACCAACATGCCCCTCTATCACGCCAAGTGCATGCCTTAGCACTGATTTTACCGTTTTACCCTCCATTTTGTAATCTATAAATAGGCCATGCGTGCCCCCCTGTACTCTACGCTATCTCTTACTTTCGAATACAACAGCTACTTTTCTCCCGTTCTGAGTTTTCCGATTGTTTACTTTGCCTTCTCCGATCATTCACACTAGGTATAGTCTATATTTATCGCTTTGTAGATTAGGTGTTGGTTCCTTGAATCACCAATCAAAATGTTAGTATGATTTATGAGTTAGATTAATTGATAACAAAAAAAAATGTTAATATTAGTATATGATTTAAAATACTTTATAATAATATTATCATCTTAATGAGTATAATATTAAATTTAATGTGTATTGTATAATAATGGTTGAATTTATTGATTGTAACGAAAATAATTAAGTTAAATATCATTTTGAGAAAAATAACGGTAAACCATCAATATAACAAAGTTAATAATTGTTTAATATACCAATTCCTACACATAACTAAATAAATCTATATAATAGAATAAAAGAATTTTGACATTTTAAACGATCATAATCAATTCATTTCGAATTTTCTTTGTTATAAAGAGTTAGAAAATTAATTTATAGATTCACATAATTATTATATGTATATTATTATTAAAACCCATTCTTAATATTGAATTGTTTAAACAACATAGTGGTAAAGGCTTTCTCGTATATAGTTAGTCTTGACTAGGGATTAGTCCCTCTTTGGTGCATTTATGCTTTATTTTCATCTAATAATTATTAATTGGGTAAATATCATATTAAACCTTGAACTATTTCCATGTTATCAAAAATACCCTGAAAGTTTTAAAATGTTCTCTAAACCCTCAAAGTATTAAAGTTTTATCAAATATATCCCGCATTTATTTTCCGGTCTTGCCGACACAGACTGGTGGCGGCGCCTCCTCACTCCCCGGTGAAGGTTGCCGCCTCTCCGGCCACCCACGACTCTCACCTCTCACCCTCTATCTATCTCCATCTTCCCTTTTTCACCCTACACACGCACAGCCACCGCCTTCTCAAACGTCCAGCTGACAGCAGCAGCGGCTGGCCGCCGCTGTTGCCTCGCCCTCAATTCTCGGCGACTGCAGCGGCAGGCGAGCCCATAATTTCAGTCGTCGCCGCTTGTATATCAAGCAGTAGCGCCACCTGAAACCCTAGGCCCCAAATTGTGGCCACGATTCTCTCCCTCGATTCTACCTCCTTTGACTTCCGGCGAGCAGCAGCGAACCCCCGCCGTCGTCTACAACCTTCCGGAGACCGACGGGCACGGCGACTCAGCGTGCTGCAGCGCCTCCGACGAGGAGAGCGAGTTCGACTGGGAGTCGAGATCGTCGACCTGACCCGAGGTCTAGGCGCCGGTGGACGCATGGGCAAAGCGAGCGGCGGCGACCTGGATCTCGATCTTGGGCGGATTGTCGGGGAAATTGAACTTGGCGTTGCCCAGATCTCCGCCGAAGGCACGCGCCGCCTTCTCCGCCATGGTCAATCGGCGGCGGCGACCTGGATCTCGGCAGTAGAGGGCGACGTCGAAGGGATCCGACGGTCTTCCCACAACGACTTCTAGTGACGCGAGTATCTCCACCCGGCCCCAAGGGCAAAAGGCGGCCAAGAGAGACAAACGGAAAGGCAAGAAAACGGCCGAAGAGACGTCGGAGGATAACCAAAAAGCTCTCGGGTACATGGCGAATATGGTGACTGCAATGGAAAGGTTCTCCCAAGTTCATCGTGACCTCGCCGATAGCATGTTGATGAGCCGGGACACCTCTCAAATGAATCCCGACGAATTGATGTTTCACATGTGCAAGGTGGCGGAGATCAAGCAACGAAACAACATCCGCTAGATTTTTAGGATTTTTTATTTTATGTTTGTTTTAATTTAAGTAATTTAGGATTTTAATTTCTTGTATTGCAACTTTATTTCAATCAATGTAGGATTTGCCAATTTAATTCAATGAAATTTTAATTTATCAATTATTGTAAATTTAAAATGAAAACTAGAATAAAATTAATTCAAAAATAAAATAAAATCTATTGCACCCAAGTGAGTGCAATACCATTGTTGGAGTGAGTACAATAGAAGTGGGACCACTTCTATTGCACCCACTATGGGTGCAAGCGTTGGTGATGCTCTGAGAGACTTAATGGATCTTTTATGTGTGCATTCGAATCATTTTTGAAGTGTTTAGACTTGATTTGAATTTGTTTTACAATACGTTGTTTTTATCTTTTTGTCAAATTCAAACACACATGATCATCAACTACTAAGTAAAAGAAAATTTAAGATTTGCCTAGGTTATTAATTAATTATTTAATTTAATGAGATTATTTGTACGTGGTAATGAGATATAAGTGATCCAATATTTCCTATTTATATTTAGATTTCATCTTTGTTGATACGTTCTATAAATATAAATTGCCATTTTCATTGTCCCGTTATTCTTGAAATGATAAATATAATCACTATTTTCAAGTTCTTATAATCTATCTATCAGTTATATAATGGAATACATATTGGAGAGCCACAGCCACTCTCTTTCCTATATGGCGCTCTCAATAGTCTTTATTTTCCTCTCTTTGAATTCTAATGTATCTCTTTGAAATCTCTTCGTTTCATTGTGTAACCGACCTACGAGCGTGTATCTCTTTCAAATCTGTTCTCCATCTGTAACCGACAATCAATATACACAACAACAATCAATATACGCGCAATCAGTTTCATCAATCACCGTTTATTCAGCTCATCTCTTTCAATATCGATGACACAATTTTGGGAGGCGTTCATCCATGGTTGTATCATTCATCAACTATAAATCATGATTTCAAAGATTTACTTTTTACCTCCCCACACTTGTTTCCAATCCAGAGCATATACGCACAATCAAACGCAGGTCACCTTTGGTTCATCAATATTCGATTTTTGAGTATGTTCTCTAAAATTTACTCGATTTTCATTTATTACTATGATAAATTTTTGGAGAAATAACTTAGAACTGGACATATGGTTGAAACTGTTCTTGCTACTAAATTGTTGGTTGTATAGTTTGAGACTGCTGGTGAGGGACTCTCATTGTGCTGAGTTTATTATTCGAATATGCTAGCTATTGCATACCAACTATTCGACAAAATGCCTAAATGCTTTCAATTTGTAATATATCTACCTATTAATGTACAGTACAACTAAAGTCTGCCACCACAGTTGTGAATCTTTGTTTTTTGTCTGTGATATATTTATCGGAACATCAAAGTAAAAACAATAGGAATCTCACTGTTACTTATTTATAGTCACATGGATATTGATTAGATATATTTGATAGCTTGGAATCCTGTATATACTAAATGATCCAGAAAATTATCAAGTTAAAAGATAAAGCAGGTATCTAACATGAATAATGCTTATATTTCCATGTTTGAACAACAATAATCATAGTTGATGAATGAGTAATACTTTCAAATTAATCCACTTTCATCACTATTAAGCCTAATAACTATCATTCATACGAACAGTGAGCCTAGGTGCCTTGCATCACCATAGTGTCGTTTAAACTGATGTTACCATAAGAAACTTCAGCCACAACTCTTTTGAAATAATTGAAAGAATTTGCGTTTGAGATGTATAAGATAAAGTTTTTCGTAATACACTCACATTCTAAGTAATTTTCAACTGCATAGAAGTGCCACTAGAAAACCTCGTATAAAAAAATTCAATCAGATATGAATTAGTTATAGAACTACAAAATGATTTTTCATATATTTTTATGTAATTAAGTTCTGTAATGAGTTAGTTATCGATATAACTTGCTTAAGTATATATGTTACTATGAAAATAACTGATAAAGATTTAAAAAGTTAATTGTATCATAAAACTTTTTGAAGGTTTTTTTTATGTAATGCACTGTATTTAATTGAGATTGGAAAAAAAGTATGTCAACTCTTGCAATTAGACTTAGCTAATGATAATTAATTTCTGGCTGAAGTTGAATGTTATATATGAATCTTATTTTGCATGCTGACCTAATTGTGGTGAATCCTTCTTCTTTGTCAATGATGCATGTTCAGATTGGTTTGACTGATTCCAGTGAAAGATTCTATAGATTCCCTAAAAGTTGAGCTCATAAATCTCAATCTACAATAATTCGAACAGGAAAAGTATGAATTAAAGGTTTAGATATACAAGGTTGAGTATTATTACTGATTTTCAGACTACTTTGCAGCATTTCCAGCCTTGTGCATTGCATGAGAAGTGAAAACATTAGCTCTGTTGTGTGTAACGGTCGGTGGATAATGATGAACAAGAATATTCTAACTCTCAAACTGATCGTGGCTGTGGCCACGAATTAACATGCTTAAAGAGGTAAATGAAAAAAAAAAAAAAACATGCTTAAAGAGGTGTAAAATGAATGGTGATAGAGACATGAACAAGTTGTAGAAATGGCTAAGAAGGTCTATGCTGATGTCTTGAAGAGAGTTGGCATTCAAATTCCTACCTGGATGGACTTTCTCTGACATTGTTTCCTTTCCATTAACTTCCATCCAAATCAAAGCAATGCAATGCTTCAGGAATTATCAAATTTCAATTATTTAATCCACTTTTCAATGATCATTTTGTTTGAAATTCCTCAATAAAAACTTCTTTCTTTGGCTGTAAAGGAACTCTTTTGATTGGACTGTTTTATTTGGAACATACAAAATTCAGTGAACATTTTGGAAAAATTATTATGTGCCATTTATATTCAAAGCATCATCTCTAAAACTTGAAAGACTAAAATTGAGTCATATCATCTCGTGAAGCTTGGGTGAGCATACTTAAATGTGAAATTATATTCATTCATCTCCAATTAATAGTTATCTTTCAGTTACTATATAATATTCTAGAACTACTATGTGGTATATATTTTGCCAGGAATATTTGTAAACAAGAAGCTGGAAAATCGATGCAGTAAGCGTATCTCAAGTCACACAACTTACTAAAAGAAGTAGTCATATAAGTTACATTTATTTCATAGTGTTTTCTTGAAAGCCTATAGTTACTAATTACCCTATCTATAAGTTGTGAGTTAAGCATTAACTGAGACCGTAAAATATGGGTTTTAAGAAAACAATTTACAGAGATTTTTATGTAAATGATGTTATTTGAGACACGAATTTGATATTTTTAAAATGGGCTCCGGTGGATGAAAAAATAAATATTAAACTAAGTTGATTTGACATAAAATAACAATTTAGGTATTATATTTTATTGGATTGATAGTGTTTTATATCCTGAACTTTCAGTATTTTCCACAAAATGTCCCGAACTTTAATTTTTTCCTAAAAAATCTCGAACTTTTAATTTTTTTTCCATAAAGTGTCCCGCTATACGAAATTCGGTGACAAAAAAATGAATCTATATAAAGAAGTACTCCTACTTATATGTATTTCAAATACATATAGTTTTTTCATGCTTTTTTATAATTGCGATAGTTTTCACATTCAATTTATATTAACTTCATAAATTCAAAATCTGAGAAAATGTAATTAAATTTTAATATTTGTGAACCTAAATAAAATCATAGATGTTTTCGAAATAATTAGGTTCTTCAATTAAATCTAATCATATACTTAGATGAATTTGAAATAAATATGGTATTCAATTTATTTAGTCATATAAAATAGTAAATAAAATGATACTAACATGTATATGAAATAAATACATACAATTAAATTTGGTCATATAAAATAATTTGAAATAAATCCTCATTCTCACATTAATCTTATAATCTAAATAAAATGAACAATCCCTATTCATACATTAACTCATCATCATTCCCACATTGATATCCTATTTGCAAAAACCTAAATAAAATTATAGATGTTCACAAATAAAACATATATAACGCTTTTACTCTCCAAATCCGATGTGGCATATAGTATTGAATTTTTTTAATCTTAATTCTCTAAACTTTTTCATGTTTATTCATTCTTAATTATCTAAATCATTTCATCGCACATTAATTTTATGGGATTTCACTAAATAAAACCTGATGCACTTATAATCTCTCCAAACCAAAAATTATTAATTGGTTTGTCAATTTAATTTAATCAAATTTATTTAGTTAAATAAAAAATATTTAATTTAATTTTTAAAAATAAATAGCTTTGATTAAATAAATTATTTCTTCAATTAAATTTGGCCATAAAATAAGATATTTTGTACATTTAAAAAAAAAATTAGATTCAACATTGATTTTTTATGAAAATTTACCAATGCAAATACTAAATAAATTAATTTAATTTGAATTTCACTTTAATTTTCTCAAGTTTCAGACGGGAGGATTCTCAAGACTTAGTTATGATCTTTCAAACATTAAAAGAGATGGTGCACACAAGTCAATTCTATTTTTTCAAACCAAACGAGATGATGCTTGAAACTTAGTTATGATATTTCAAACTTAAATGAGATTTTGCACAAAAATCTACCTGTCATAATTTTTCAAGCTTCATACGAGATGATGTTTAGAGATGAAGTATTTTCTGTTGAATATCTCAACACAATCAAGTGTTCAGGATTGACAAACCACGAAATAAAATTGAAGAAGGGGTGCATCATCATGCTACTTAGAAGTTAGAAATATCGATCCGTCCAATGATTTATGCAATGGAACGAGGATGATAGTTACTAAAATAGGAGAACATGTGATCGAAGCAAAACTGATTTTAGGAAATAATGTGGGTAAGAAGTTTTCAATTGCTAGAATGGTCATGAGTCCGTCTGATTTCACTAAATTTTCCATCCGGTTCCAGAGACGGCAGTTCCCCTTAAGTGAGTGTTTTGCTATGACTATAAACAGAAGCTAAGGACAATCTCTTTCAAACGTAAGACATTACCTACCAAAATCTGTGTTCAATCATGGCCAGCTGCATGTCGCAATCTCACAAGTCATACTAGCAAAAAAGGTCTCAAAATTTTAATATGTGACGAGAATGGTCAGACAAGCAACACAACAACTAATATGGTATACAATGAAATTTTTGATAGATTGAAAGGTAATTACGATATAACTTTGGTCATTTTATTCATATATTTATAGACCAGTAGCATTCATTAAACATTTATAATGCTATTTACTTAACATACGTACTTTTAAAAGTTTATTGTAGATTTCTTAAGGAAAGACTCTTAATTTTAACAATACGATTTATGTAGTTGGTCATTTTGAGTGTCTTTGCATTTTGATTTTGGCCTGGTAATTATGGACTAATTGTTAATAAGTTACGTAATTTTTTTATGAAGACAAATTAATTTTTTAGATTTGATGTATAACTAACATTGCTATTCGAGATAGATGGGAATGAGTGTTGGATTTCTATGTGTGGCTATTGCTTATGTATATCGTATTTTTTTACTTGCATAGACTATGTGAAGATCTACAGTTCAGGATTTAGAAACTTCCTCTTGAAGCCAAAGTTTATGAGGGTTATTGTAGATTCAGGGTTTAAAGTGAAAAATTGAAAATGACTGTTGTATTGCTTGCTTTTGAAGATGTTGCCAATTGCCCGGTTAGTGAGCTATTGTGTTGAGTATCGTTACCTTTAATTTTTGTAAGTAAATTATGACCTAATGTTCTACGAGTTAGTTTTCTTATATGTCGTACATAACGCTAATAATTGTTTTAGCATTTATTCTATAACATAACAAAGATATCAAAAATAAAATGAAATCTAAAAATTGAACTATAGATAATATCAAATAAAAAGTATATATATATATATATATCAATATAATTGATAATAAAATTTATTATAAATTATACTATAAAATAATGACCCGTCGAATTTCGACGGGTTATACACTAGTTATAATGTAAAGAAATAAATATAAAAGGTATTGTCGTTTTAACTTCGATATTACAAACTTTTGACTCATTTCACGAACCAAAGAAACTCTCACTATTAAATATGATTGAAAAACTCGGCTCACGCGAAATAAAACTTACATTTATAAGTATTTTCAAATTTTGAAAAAAAAAGTATTTTCAATTTTATTTTCTTTGAATATTCAACTCTAGACAACACTGTTTTGAACCAAGGTGTAATAATATTTCCTTTTTTTCAGTCATAATGAATATTAGTGATCAAAAGAAAACAAAGTTGTATTGTTTACTTTCTTGAATGTTCACAAGTCCAAACCAGAATTTCCCACATCCATAAAATTAAATGAAATTCCAACTTTTATTTATATTGAATTTTTCAATCATGTAAACAATCGAATTTGCAATTACAAACAAATAGGCCATTTGGTCCATTTGCAAAGCAAAATCCTTCCCCTTTGAATTCAGCCTTGCAATTCCTTTCACAAACTGAAGTGATGCAGCCTCTGTTATCAATTATAGTTGTGCATTTCTGCTTCCCATTTTCTTCACCAAATGCACCCAACACAACTGCACAAACAAGCTTCCACATTTTAATATTTATTTATACAATTAAAAAAAATCAAGTTCGTACATTAAAATAGTAGAATATATACCTGAGAGAATAAGGAAAATAGCTAGAGATAATTTCGCCATTATATACTTAATTCAACCTTTTTTGTCTCTATTAAATCAAAATGGTGTGGATGTCTCCTTATATAGGGCCTATGGTGTGCAAAACTGGAAAATACTATGTCACTTTATAGCAACAATCCAAATTCCTTACTACTTTTATTTCGAAATAATTAGCATTTATTAACAAAATATTATGACCATATTGTAATCGAGCTATTAAATATAGATTTGATTTTCTCTAAATGAGCTTCAAAGTGACGATTTTTTGTTTCATTTTGATTTTGCTTATTTTTGGATGTTTTGTTAACCATGTGCAATTAAGACAAAACTCATCTAATTTTTTACTAATAGGTCAAATTGGCTAAAACTTTGCCTATATTGTTAGTCTATCTTAGCACACATTTGTGAAAAATTAAAAGTTCAAACATTTTTTCCTTGCCATGTAGTACAAATATATATATATATAGGCAAATGTTCAATGAAGAAGGCCTAAATGTAAGAAAGAAGAGAGAAGTAATCTTGGCCATTCATACTAAAAAATCCATCGGTCCATATTGATAATCAAATAATCTGTTCACATTAGTTTAAGGGTAATATAGACTAATTACAAATCATATTATGGGTCCATCCACCATTTAAATCCGTTCACAACTGTTTTACTATATTTATGCTAAGCAAGATCTTTTTTATTTAAGGTAGATAACTAGATATTATACAAATACATCATTTGCGTATAGATTCATAAAACTAATAATCTCATGTTGCTTTGAAACCCAATTCACGCAGATGAATTAAACACTTTATTTTAAAAATCTCGTATTTT